>NW_006200179.1:1261871-1262710 GCF_000334495.1 Tupaia belangeri chinensis
TTTCTTTGCCCTGCCCCCCCCATTTAATTGATTTGCTAATGAATTTAATTAGTCTAAATATTTCCAATAGCAAGCACAGCTGATATATACCTGTACATGAACCCAAGTCTGACTTTAGGCATAAACCTCAGTGAGTAGAATGAACATACTATAAAGTAGCACCTAGCTGGGGCTATATACCTTTCTACAGTCATTAAATAGGTTTTTTTTTTGGAGAGATTTTCACTGTAGGGCACCTGCGCTCGCCAGACAGACAGAGAGAGACATAGAGACAGAAAGCGAGAAATCACCCCTCCGGGGGGATGGTCACGCCGCAATCTCTTCTCCTCCATTCTCCTCTCGGGATCTTGGGCACGCACGCACACGCGCCCGGCCTGACCACTGGTTTTGAAGTATAAAGATAAACAGGAGTTTGAGATGAGCAGTTAGCGTAATGGCTATGTCGCTGGACTCCCATGTAGTCGATAGCGGTGTGAGTCCTGGACCTGATGGTTTAAACTCATGCAGGGCGCGTGTGTATCTGTGCCTAAGATCCTGAGAGGAGAATGGAGGAGAATGGATTGCGCCATGGTCATTACCCCTGGGGGGTGATTTTCTACTTTCTGTCTCTCTGTCTCTCTGTCTTTCTGGAGAGTGCACACACCCTATAGCAAAAACCTCTCCCCAAAAAATAATAATAATAATTATATATGGGAGTTTAAAAGTACTTTAAAAACACTTGATTATATCATTAAATAATATTTTTGGCGAACCAGCAGTTAGTGTAATGGCTATGATGCTGGACTCCCACGTAGTCTATCGCGGTTCAAGTCCTGGACGCGGTGGCTTAAAACTCAACC
>NW_006200179.1:1262794-1280387 GCF_000334495.1 Tupaia belangeri chinensis
GCTTTCTGTCTCTATGTCTCTCTCTGTCTGTCTGGCGAGCACATGCGCCCTGCAGTGAAAACCTCTTCAAAAAAAAAGAAAAAAAATATTTTGGAAGATAAATAGAAAGTCAAGAAATTAAAATAACATTTTAAAAATAAAATTCTCATAAGAAATGGACATAATTTCTTTAAATATAAATCTGATGCTAAAACAACAGTGTAAATGTTGATTATAGAAATGGAAACATAAATTCTTTTTTTCTCTTTTTGGAGAGGTTTTTGCTACAGGGCACATATGCTTGCCAGAAAGATAGAGAGAGACAGAGAGACAGAAAGTGAGAAATCACCCCCCAGGGGGGATGGCCACTCCGCAATCCCTTCTCCTCCATTCTCCTCTCGGGATCTTGGGCACACAGGCACATGCGCCCGGCATGAGTTTAAGCTGCCGGGTCCAGGACTCAAATCGCGGTCAATTACATGGGAGTCCAGTGACATAGCCATTACGCTAACTGCTGGTCCCAGAAACATAAATTTTTACATTTTGAAATTATTAATAAAATTAATGATAATTAAGACATAGAGGAAGCGTTATGTACCAGAGTGATAATTTCTATCACCTATTGCTCATAATTGGTATTATTTAAATTTGATATATGAGGTTAAAATGATACTGTGAAGAGGATTTTTTTAAAACTTTATTTATTTATTTGGGAGGTTTTTGCTATAGGGCATGTGCACTCACCAGAAATGCAGAGAGAGACAGAGACAGAAAACGAGAAATCACCCCCCAGGGAGGCTGGCCATGCCGCAATCCCTTCTCCTCCATTGTCCTCTCGGGATCTTGGACACACACATACACGCGCTCAGCTTAAATTTAAGGCACTAAGTCTGGGATGGCAACAGTGGTCGACTACACTGGAATCCAGTTACATAGCCATTGTGCTAACTGCTGGTCCCTCTAAATCTTTATTTTAAAAGTATTACTGGGAACAGTAATTTATTTATTTACTGACCTCTGTTTATATCTGTAAATCTATGTATCTATCAGGTCACTGGGAAAGTCACGATATGTTTTTCTATGCAAAAATGCATCATGACTTTCCTAGTGACCCAATATCTATTTCTTTAATTGTTTATTTGTCTAACATCAATGTCTCAGTTTTGTCTTTTATGAAATAGGAATGAATAACAGTACTTATTACATAAAGAGGAGGATTGGAAAATGATGCATATAAATCACTTAAAGTTTTGTCCAGATATAGTCGGTCTATATGTATAATATGTATGCCAAAGACAATAGCTTACCAGGGTGGTGATTTGATAATAGTAATAACTATCTTTGCTGCTCAGTTTTTTGGTATAATGAGTGCGTTTCAGTCTATGAATATGAAAATATCATTGAAGTATAATATTAATTAAACAAAATGATGGAGAAAAAAATAACCACTTTATTGTAATAGGAGACACTATGTCCATGTCTGAATAATACTGGACATAGAAAATTACAGTACACTGTTTTATGTGCATTTTTGTTGTTGTTGTTTCTAACTAGGATTTCATTAAAACCTGTGTAACCATTTTCGAAAGCTGGCCTTATATCTGTTCCCTTTCTTCAATGTTGCTATCCTCTTTTACAAAAAATTTAGTTTGAGAGAAAGGTGATGATAGTGTCATTTTCTTTCCGATGTTAATGTCTTAGTGCCAACCACTCAGAATATTTTTCTGTAGCAAATATTGGGTAGTGCAGAAGTAGAAGGTAGAAGAGGTCATGCTGTAGACAGAGTGGTGCTTAGGAAGACTTCAAAAACACGGTGATGTGGCAAGTTTAAGCAGATTCCCCTTCTCAGCAAGGATTAAGAAGTAGCAGTCTAATACAAACCATTGAAACCAGGCTTCCCACTCATTGTTAAAGTGGTTCCTGAAAATCTAAATTGAGCAAATGCTTTTATTCTTCAACATTAAATTTGAAATTTACTACCAATTTACTGCCTATTATTTATTTGATTTTTAAAGCTTAGATTATTTATACATATTTATAATTAAAAACACATATGACATAGACAATATCACAGCGTGAACTCATTACATATACAGTAAGGCCTTTTTTTATTTGATGCTAGTTTGTCTTCTAGTAATTATGGTAACTGAAAAATAAGTGTTGACTGGAACGAATTAAAATGAGTTGGAGTAACACTCCTAATGCTCTCTTGTAAGTGAGTTAGTATTCGTCCACAGCCACATGTGCATCATAAAGATAACAATGAGTCCTGAACTATGCAAAATGTTAAATCAATGGCATTTACTCATGAAGAAGTTTGAAACTGGATTTTTCTCCTTGAAATAGAAAAAGGACAAAAATCTTGGTACATGTTGCCCTCTAGTGGAATTTTAAAAGTATGCAGTTGAACTATATCTGTCACTTCAGTATCACAGTACAGTCTACTACTACGTTTTAAAGTTAAATTTAGTTTTTTTTGATGTTAAGTACTATAGAATTTCCATCAATTTTGATAGATTATATATGTGATCCTTTTCAAAATCAAGAAAAAAGTCTATCATAGCCTTTAAAGACCAACAAAAAGTAGAAGAGTTCATACAAATAATTTATTTTCTTTGGATCTTTGCCAAGTAATTTTATCCAAGCTGGCTTTATGAAACTACGATCAAAAACTCATCTCTCCACAGTTTGGATGACTAGAACTGTGTTTAACTTTGGTGGAAAGCAATAATTTGAAAAGTTTTTAATATTAACAAATAAGATGTTATGTTCTTAGAAATATGACTTTTTCATAGCATTTTACGTTATGTTTTAATTTTCTTTTCAGAGAAATTATTTATTGTGTTCTAGTTCTGTGAATGTTTTAAATGTCTAACTTCAATGTATGTATTTAGATTCATTTTTCTAATTTATACCCTAGCATGAAGAGGTACATGTATATTATACAAAATATATTCTATTTATGGGAGACATGTTAAGTTATGTTATCATAAGCTTACTATTTTACTTCACTTTTTATTTTTAAGATATATTTTTTCTTTCCTTAGTTTTTGCTATTTGGTGCATGCACTCACTGGAGAGAGGTGAAAGAGAGAGAGAGAGAGAGAGAAAGTAAGAAATGGTGATGGCCTGGTTGCAATCCTCTCTCCTCCATTCTCTCCCTGGGATTCTGGGCATGCGCACGCATCTGGGGTGATCCTCAAGTTGCCAAGTCCAGGACTTGAACCACAGAGCTAGCCACAAAGGATCTAGCCATCCTAACCTCCACACCATCTGCTGGCCCCTTAACATGTATTTTTAAAGTTTATTTATTTCTTCCACAAGAAAAAGACACATAAAGAGAGAAAGAGAGAGAGGGAGAAGGAGGGAAAGGGAGTGTTACTACAGAGGCCTTCATACTGCCATCCTACCTCAGGCAGAATCACAGCAAACACTCCTAAAATGTACAGGGAGAGCTGAGGAGCTAACCCAGGAACTTCCCATATGGCTTCAGTATCAAGGGTCTTTGCATCGTCACTGCACCTCCACAACTCACCTGCATTGCTTCTTGATTCCTACTTAAATTTATGTTGTTTATCTTTTGCCATACCTAATTTAAGCATATATGCATTTAAAGGAACATTAGTGATGTAAGTATGCAGATTTTCTTGACCTAAAAAAATAATTTTAAAATACGGTACCTCAATTAATTTTAAGGAAAACATAGTTCATGGTTCACCTTCTGCTATGAAAAACTATGAAATAGATATTAAGTCAACAGCATTCCTTTTTTACTCACTAATAAATGCTCCCATTCAAAAATAAATCTTTACAATTTAAAGTAGCAAAATCTTATGTTTGTCATGAAACTATATAAAGTAATTAGTCAGCAGTTATTTTTAAAGGCTGATAAATATATGTGGAAAGCACACTAAAGTTAAATGAACTAGAATAATCCTTAAGGAAATTTATCCAGTCTATAGGTCATTCTTTTATTTATTAAAATATAAATATTTCTATTTCATATATTACATTGTGGTATATTGATTATGGATTAAATTTTCACCACCTTTCCCCATATTCGAATTTCCCTTATTCACTCAAAATAATAACCACAAAGAGATAAACATAGAATATGTTTAGAAATGACTTTACAAAATAAAGCATTCATATTATAAGGAAATAAATATAGCATAATGTTAATGTGATTTCTCATCATGGGACAACACAAATGATTTACACTGGGCACAAAACGTAACTGTTGAAGGAACTGGCGAGTTTTATTTACCCTCAGTGACTTGTCGAAGTGTGCTTTTTGGTGCCTTTCTCAATTTCCATTTGCTTTACTCCTATGATGGTCCGGTTTTTGCGAGAGACTTCCTGTGTCATTCCCTCCTCCATAACTGACCCTGATACCATATCATCTTCTATAATGGAATCTGACATGAGTCATCTTTACTAATTCTATATTAAAACTCTGTTGTTCAAAGTATGTTTTAGAAAACATTTTTTCCCTAGTCAATAAGTTTCCAAGTTGGAGATCACAGGTAGGGATAATTTTAGTGACGTGTATAGTCAATAAACTTGAGAAACCTTGAGTTACCAGATTTTGCTGCTTTGCAGTTTTAGAAATGCTAGATGTTAACTAAGGATAATGGGCTTATTTATTGTCAATTCCCAGGCCTGATGTATTTTAATAATGGGGTCCTAGCAACAGAATGAGGCTCGGATGTGAACGTCAAATGAGTCATGTAATATTGGTATATTCAGGTATGTTCTAAATAAAACTTTAATCTCTCTCTCTCCTCTGCACTTCAAGTAAGTTGCCTGCACTTCTCACAATCCTCTGTCAAAATTATGACAAACTCTTGATTGAGTAATTTTTGAAAACACTATGCCTCATTCCGGGCTTAGTAAACCATGGGATGACCCTTCCTCTAGTTTCATAATTAAATTTTTATTGTAAACTCACTTGTGTATTTATTACCTGTGGCTGTATTTTTGTCACATGGCAGAGTTGAGAGATTATGACAAGTCCTGTAAGGTCAAAATGCCTAGAAGATTTGCAGTAAACATTTGCCTACCTCTGCCTGAATGTATTCTTATTTTCTCAATTAGTCCATGAAGCTCTACATCTATGGCTTTCACTGACGTAGAGCAGTTCTAGTGATGTTGTCTCTCATCTTTCAGAACAGAAAATATATCTTCTGAGGGAACATAATCTTAAGCAAATACCTGATACCATAGCTACTAAAGCTAATTATGGTGATGATCATTAAAATGGAGTGTATTTATGTTCATTCATTCATTCTGCCAGTGGACAGAGCAGCCTTGCCTATCAAACTGAGGTCATATACAATTCAACAATTCTGTTGTCTCCCTTGTTATCAGAACCTTTAGAATAAACCAAGCTGTGCATCAGTCAAAATCAATTAAAAGATTGGGACCAGCAGTTGGCATAATGGCTATGTCGCTGGACTCTCATGTAGCCGACTGCGGTTCGAGTCTCAGATCCGGTGACTTAAACTCAAGCTGCGCGCATGTGCATGCTTGCCCAAGATTCCGAGAGAAGAATGGAGAAGAAGGGATTGCAATGTGGCCATTCCTCCCGGGGGAGGGGAGGGGTGATTTCTCACTTTCTGTCACTCTCTCTCTCTCTGTCTTTCTGGCAAGCACACGCACCCTATAGCAAAAACATTTACAAAAAAGGAGAGAGATTTTTAGCTTATACTAAGTTTTTAAAGACTGTCTCCAGATTAGTAAAGCAAAAAATATTCTTAGTCTCATCATTACAGCTATTAAATACTGTTTATTTGCTTTGCATATCCTATGTCAACCCAATCCTTATATTTCTTAAGTCTTCAACATACATGTTTCCAAAGTCACGTGACTTCTATTTGCTAATAATGATCATTATCAGTTTTGACTGCATTCAAATGTCACATTTTCCTTTTTTTTTTAAGTCTTGAAAATAGGCGCAGTTTTTTTATAGCCAATGTCACAATACTGACTTTAAAATGTAAGGCTGGAAACTCTAGTTTAGGCAGACAGCTCTAACTGAAACACCCATCAATATAGAGAAAGCACACTCCTTTGACTATGATATGTAGAATGAGCTTACGGCTCAGGGGATACAAAGCATCCTGTTGTCCGAGGAGAGAACAGCTCTCAGAGAACTCCTCCATGAGTTGAGATTGTGCACTCTGGGGTAAGTTACTTTAAAATATCTTCATTCGTTTCCTCTCTATAAATCACAAAAGCACACAGTCCTCATGGTGGAGGATGGATGGCTGTAGAGGAACAAGCTGACACAGTCAGATGAAGAAATAAGTGAAAAAGCAGCAACTACCAAAGTGTGTTTATAAGTTCATAATTGGCTCGGAGAAATCTGTTTCCAGTCTACTATATAAAAGCATGATAAATGGAAGCATGTTTTTCCCATCATATTTTAAGACAATGACTATTGTCTGCATTTGTCTATAAAAACTTCTCAGAAATTGTTTTAATCCATTTAACAAAGACCCCTTTCAATTGGAATAAACTTTGGAAAAATGGCCATCTTTGTGTTTAGGAAGAATGTTTTATGTTCATATTATCTAAATTTATCAGTTTTACTTTTACAAGGCCCAGCAGGAATTTGAGCCTCATTGCTAGAACCCCAGGGCCTGTGCTCCTTGAAGTCCTTCCTGTGCAACCATGTCTTTTCATAAATCAATATGTGATGATGCTCTAAAAATTCTGAGCCTGTGCCATATTTTTAAGATTAAAGAATTAACAAAGGTCATAACAATTGCATTAGGAATTCTGTAGGCTAACTTTATATGTAACATTATAAGGATGCTGAATTGGTCATATTAGTTTAATGAACATTATATTTGGAAATAACTTTCTATATATATACTTTTTATTTGCCTCTCGAAATTGGGAGGTCAATTTTATTACTTTCAGGGTATAAACTTTTGTGAAAATATTTTTGGTTTACTGAATGTCTGCTGACAAAATGATAAGGTATTAATAAATACAGTTAACATTAGAAATTGTATTAAATACTCCAGAATGAATTATCAATATATTCATTCTCCATACTTAATGTAAATATATAAATACAGACTAAATATAAAATAGTTTTATAAATATAAGATTATTTTTTCTGATAATTTTTCCTGTAAAAAAGGTTTTAAATATATAATCTACAGCCAATGAAGTTCTAGTGAAGAAATCTAAAGCTATCACTTTCTAAGGTTGAAAATCTCAGGAACCAGCATTTAGCATAATGGCTATATCGCTGGACTCCCAAGTAGTCGACCGTGGTTCGCATCCCAAACCCGGTGGCTTAGAATTCACGCCGGTGTGTGTGTGTGTACGTGCCCAAGATCCTGAGAGGAGAATGGAGGAGAAGGGATTGCGGCGTGACCATCCCCCCTGGGGAGTGATTTCTCTCTTTCTGTCTCTATGTCTCTCTCTGTCTGTCTGGCGAGCACACGCGAGCGCACGCGCCCTATAGCAAAAAAAGTCTCTCCAAAAAATAAATAAATAAATAAATAAATAAATAAAGTTGAAAATCTGAAGAACAAAAACCAGATATAGATGGCTGCATTTTCCAGGGAAGAGTTTGAATAAATTAATTTAATCAGTATTATTGATAGATTATTATATTTCAAAACTGTTTTGGGTAACAATGGAAAGTCTCATCAGTTACACTAATATTTATCTTCTAACTGCTTTAGTATATTAGACAATACAAATTTCACATTTCATGCTTTGTCCCCAAATTTCTATTTCAAATTTTTCTTAATTCCTGGTATCAAACAGATATATATATATATACAGTTGCAACAATTTTACCAATAATTCAAGACGTTTAGTAGGAAGTAGCAGTAGTTGTGCATGGGTGTGTGTGTCTATGTGTGTGCATTTGCAGGAGATACACCTGAAGTTCTAACATAATTTTCTATGGCCGGCAAGCCAAGTCAGTTTATAATTGGACTAGAAAGCATACATTATTTTGTAGCTTTTAAAATACCTCATAGGTACTAAGAGTACCTGCCTGAAAAAACCTTGTGCACATTTTTCGTATCATCATTTGCCTATCTGAATTATTTCTCTCTTTTTTAAAAAGAATTATTTATTTAATTTTATCTCATCTTATTATTTTCTTTTTAATTTTGCTACAGGGCATGTACACTGACCAGAGAGAGACAGATAGAAAGTGAGAAAATGAGAAAGTGAGCTGCCAGGTCTGGAACTCAAATCACTGTTAGCCATGTGGGAGTCCAGTACCTTAAACAGTATGCCATCTGCTGGCCCCACTTCCTGTACATTTAATCCCTAATTATTGTACTCCTATATAGTCTACCACTGAGGTGGAATTAGTGTGCATTTGCTGCATAGTTATCATTAATAGACGAATTCATCTCTAGATAAATTCTTATTTATTTTATTATTATTTATTTATTTATTTGGGGGGGGGAGAAGTTTTTGCTATAAGGTGCATACGCTTGTCAGTAAGACAGACACAGAAAGTGAGAAATCATCCCCCAGGGGAAATGGCCACGTCACAATCCCTTCTCCTCCATTTTCCTCTCAGGATCTTGGCCACCCAAGCACACACACCTGGCATGAGTTTAAGCCACTGGGTCCAGGACTCGAACCACAGTCGACTACATGGGAGTCCAGTGACATAGCCATTATGCCAACTCCTGGTCCCTCTAGACAGATATTTTAATTAATTAAACTTGTGTCTATATATTGTTTCCTTTTCTTTAATGATCTTGTTCCATTCAGAATGTTTTCCCAGTTTCCTTAGCAGAGAAGATGGAGAGCAAGAAGGAAAGAATAATGTTCCATTCAGAATGTTTTTCCAGTTTCCTTAGAAGAGAAGATGGAGAGCAAGAAGGAAAGAATAAGGAGAAGTAGGTGGAGAAAGAGAGGAAAAGAGAGAGAGAGAAAGTACAAAAGATTTCACCTCCTTCAAATAGTCAGATTGTAGACACTAGTCTGAAGAAGATGGGGCTTAGATAAAGCAAAGCAGATATAAAAGCAGGTGGCAAGAATCAGTGTTCAGGAAAGCAGGGTACATATATTCCCAAACCTGGCAGGTAGTGTGAGCTTTTCCTAATTTAAGGACCGTACTGAGAGGGTACGGGAGAGAAGTCGTTACCTAAGTATTGAAAACTGATGGTTTGGAAGGAAAGGTAAGACAAGGCTGCCTAATATTAGGGTGCAGTGCTTTAGCTCAGAATGGTTTGCAGTATTTGGTCTTTGACTTAGTCTGTCTGCTAAGAGAACAGACAACAGAATGGCAATAAAGATACGGAGAGACATCGAGTTTGCCTTCTACTGATTTACCCTCTAGCTGAGCAGCTAATTCAGGTAGACGAATGATGATAATATAAAAGATAATGCTGTAAGTAGCACACACAGTGGTAGTGTTACAGAATATTTCATAGTCGTGATTTTAAGATTCAGCATCAGAGAAAAGTTAGCAGTTGAAGTTTACTTTGAAGAATGAAGATGACAAGTAGGTTTGCGTGAAAGAGAAAGAGTAGGTACGTAAAAAGCACCCAGTGATGATCATATCAAGGACAACTGGGGAAGAGCAACTGACTTGAGTAAACCAAAATGTAAACTATATTAAGAGGGCCAGTGTTAATTCTGAAAGTATATTTAGAGAACAGCTTGAAAAATGCCCTTCCTACTGAAACAAAAAAAGCTGAATTTATTAAGATGAAAAAGAGAAGCCATGTGGATATTTTGATATTATTATTTATGTGATTATTATTACCATTGATTTTTTGTTTGTTTGTTTATTTTGGTCATAGGGCGTGTGTGCTCACCAAGGAGAGAAACAGAGAGACTCAGAGAGAGGAGAAGTGAGAAATCCCACCCCAGAGGGTGATGGCCACCTCACAATCCCTTCTTCATTATCCTCTCTGGATTTTGGGTATGCACATACATGTCCCTGGTGTGATTTTCAAGGTGATGGGCCCAGGACTGAAACCTGGATGGCCATGTGGGTGTCTAGCACCTTAACCACTTGCCACCTACTAGCCCCACCAATATTATTATTTTTAACATAGTAAGTATGTTTAGATTTCATGATCAGGAGTGCAATGCTCTATGGGGGCCAGCAGATAGCATGGTGGTTAGGGGCACTGGAGACCCACATGGCTGACCACAGTTTGAGTCCCAGAACTGGTGGCTTGCTTTCTCACTTGTTCTCTCTCTGTCCTTATATAGTCAAATTAAATAAATAAATAAATAAATAAAATACATGGAAAAATAAAGTTATATAAAATAATATTTTTATTTTTTTTAAAAAAGAAGTGCCGTACTCTATAATGCTCAGCTGCAGTGGTGCATGTTACTAAGACACTGCTATTGAAGGCTGAAGCCATATGTGAGACTGGGTTGAGACCTTGGCCCAACCTAAACTGGTTGGGTGTGGTAGTATGCACATCTGTAATCCTAGCAAAGTGGGAGGCCAGGCATAAGTTTCCTCAGATGGCAAGATCTCGGCAAAAGTCAATCTGTCTTTTGTTCTCACTCTCCCATAAAAAAGCTAAAAAAAAAAAAAAAAAGAAAGAAAGAAATATGCTTTATAGAAAGTTTTTTATGGCACTGAGGAAGAACTAAAAGAGAAAAGGAGTGGAGGCATTGATATGAATGAGAAGACTTGGTATGTGGATGTCGAATACTAAGACCTCTACCCAACAGGGGAGACGGTGAGAAAGAAGGTGGAATAAAGTAAGTGAGACTTAAACCACAGGATAATTAGTTTACCAGCCAATTGATAGTGGGGGAAAAGAAAAATGAAATAAATGTAACACAGGACATGCTAAGATTAAGTTTCTAAGAAAAGAAATGGGAAAATAACAGCTTAAAGTGACTGCAAAAAGGAGTCGATTTTGGTTTTGAATATGCTGAGTTTCAGGTGTCACAGGAGCATATATGCCATTCATACTTTTGACAAGTGAAAGCATTAATTCAACAAGGAAGACGGAGTGTAAATTTGATAGACATTAAGCAAGTATCTACGCCCCACACCTGAAAGGTTGCAGAGTTCATAAGAGGATGCTAGAAGGCAATCATGTCAGTTAAGTATATAATGTTAGTATTTTATGCAGCAACATCACCTAGATTCTGTGAGTGTTGGTTGTCCAATCAATCAACATACTTAATAGAACTCCTCTTGAGACTTGGCACTGTTTTACATAATGGGATAAAAGCTGATGATAGATCATGACTCCTGAAATAGTGCTTAGAGCATTTTATTTAAAAATAGAAGCGTGAGGAACGTAATGATGTACAAAAGCTAAAACTACATCTTTTGTGATCTAATTGGATGTTTAAGAAGTGGGATTTTTGGTAAAAATGTAGTCCAGAAGCAGATGCTTACCAGGGTCTCTGCTGACTCTGAGCACAACTGTGTAGGGGTCATTAGTATACACACTATTCAGAACACTAGAAATAAACAGTGGTGTGTGTGTGTGTGTTTGTGTGTGTGTGTGTGTGTGTGTGTGTTTGTGAACTTACTTTTATCTCTATTCAAATAACTAAATAGTGGAACCAGTATATGGCATAGTGGTTATGCCACTGAACTCTCACATGGCCGACCGCAGTTCAAATTTCAGACTCGGTAGTTTGAAAATCATGCCGGCGCATGTGCATGTGTGCCCAAGATCCCAGGAGGAGAATGAACAAGAATGGTTGAGAAGGGATTGTGGCATGGCCATCTCCCCTGTGGGTGATTTCTCACTTTCCCTCTCACTGTCTGTGTGTCTCTCTTTAATGAGCTTATATGCCCTCACAGAAAACCTCTAAAAAAAAAAGGACAACTAAATAGCAGTATTGTAACATACTGCAACAGAAGGTCAGACCAAGGGGATATAAATTTGTGAGGAGGTTTTTTAGAGCCTTTTACAAGAGCAATCTCTACATATATACTCCCCGTTTTTTGGAATTTTTTTGTTTTTTGAGAGGTTTTTGCCATAGGGCGCATGCGCTCGCCAGACAGACAGAGAGAGAGACACACAGAGAGACAGAAAGCGAGAAGTCAACTCCCAGCGGGGATGGCCACGCCACAATCCCTTCTCCTCCATTCTCCTCTTGGGATCTTGGGCACGCACGTACACGTGCCCAGTGTGAGTTTTAAGCCACTGGGTCCGGGACGCAAACCGTGGTCAACTACATGGGAGTCCAGCGACATAGCCATTACACTAACTGCTGGTCCCAGTTTTTTGGAAATTTTGATAGAACAGTTTTTTGGTAGTCCTTTTAACCACTTCTCAGTTTATTGTGCTTTTTTGATTATTTCTTTTGTTTTCTTTTAATTTTTTTTTTTTAGTGTGAGTGCACACACTCACTAGAGAGAGACAGAGAGAGAGAGAGAGACAACTTGAGAAAGCCTCCTCCATGAGGAATGGCCACCACAGTCACTTCTCTCTTATGGGGATTTTATGCATGCATGAACACGCATTTGGTGTGTTTGTCAAACTGCTGGGTCTGACACTCAAATTGCATGGTTGGGCATGTGGGATCCAGATGTTTTAACCACTGCACATGGACTGAACTGTATTCTGTTGTTAATCATGGAGGAAAATTGCTGCCCTTATTTTTTAACCTTGCAAATCTGTGTTTATTCACATTTTACTTGGAAATAACATGGGTGTGTCTTTGTGGTGTAGGCTGGTGGTGTCATGGATTCACAAACATTCATTTTTCTTTACCACATATTGTAAAGAAGCAATGCTTGTGAGGATGCTTTGCTCAAAATCCATGTGTCATAGACAAAACTGTGTTCTTTCAAAATTCATATAATGAGACCAGCTGGTGGCATGGTGGTTGAGGCACTGGACTCTCATGTGACTGACACTGGTTTGAGTTCTGGACCCAGAAGCTTAAAAATTATGCCAGGTGTGTGTGTGTGTGTGTGTGCATGTGTGCATGCCAAAAATCTTGAGAGGAGAGTGGAGGAAAGGGATTCAGCATGGCCACCCTCCCTGAGAGTGATTTTTTTTCCCCTCTCTCTCTGTTTCTATTTTGTTCTCCAGCAAACACATGGGTCCTATGGGGACAAAAAGCATATTCTAAGGTACTTACCCATTGTACCTCACAATGAGACTGCATTTGCATATAGAGTGGATAGAGTCTTAAAAGAGATCATTTAAAGAGCTGGCTAGATTAAAATGAGGCCTTTAGGGTGGTCCCCAATCCAATCTAACTGGTGTCCTTATAAAAAGAGGAGATCATAACACTGACACATACAGAATGGAGATCCTATGAGATGTGAGGAGAGATGGTTCTCTAACAAGTCAAGGAATGAGGCTTCAGGAGAAGCCTATCCACATCATCTCAGACTTCTAGCCTTCGGAATCGTGGGAAAAAAAGTTCATTTTGTCGAGACCCCCCAATGTTGGTACTTTGTTATGACAGCTAGCAAGCTAATGCACTTGGTAACAAAGATATGGTCTGAATTTTCATTGCTTGATAGGATGACAGAAATTTGATCAACATTTTTATATTGTTTACATAAGAGCAATTTCTACTCCAAAGTGTATGATTTTTCACTCTCCTGAAAGAGAATTCTTAGAAATTATGTTTTGATAAAATTCTATATTAATATAACAACATGCAGTATCTGATATAATTTTTCTAGTTATTATCTAAGAAAAAAATGAAAAATAAAAATGAAGTAATTGGATTTTGTTCATCTCAAATGAGTGAACTTATATTGATCATGGTTTTTTTTTTTGAGATCAGATCAAGTAGTTACACTCATTCTTTTATTTTGTAAATAAATAGTCAAAAATTCATAATAAACATGCCTATTGTCATACTTGTTTGGCTTACTTTTCCTAAAAGGCAAAGACTTCATCTGAAATAAAGTGTACCTCATTGAAAACCACGTGCATTTTAAGAAAAGAGTAATTTTTTTCTTTAAGGTATAGGATGTACAGAGATATATTCAATAATGCATTACTAAGATTTAAGCAAAAGCCACTTCTACGATGTGTGGCACAAAGATAAAATATTATTTTTTTTAGGGGGTATTATTTCTATCATGGAATCATAGCTATCTGGAACCTAAAACAGTTACCTAAGCTTGCCTTTTTCTTCTGAAAAAAAATGGTCCAACATACCCTGTGATTATGGCTGTTTCTACTTCTTCTTTTTTTTTTTTTTTTTCTTTTTCCAGGATGGCAGCCAGATTTCAGTGCTTAACAATATTTATAGCTGAATTAAATCTCACATGCTATAGTTTAAACACCTTTCCTTTTAAAGCTCCTGCTTATGCTCATTTTAAATATGATCTCTTATTTACTTCAAGGCTAGTCTACAGGATCCTGGATCCTGTCTGAAGACACTGCTGGGATTTGGAGTTAGTTATTCATAAAAATTTAGACAATTCAGCATTTTGCTATTCTGAAAGTTTATGTCCTACCTGATCATATTTCATAATTTTTGGAATCATATAGAATTTTACCTATTTTCATCTAGCTACCCTTACTGAACATGCCATGTTGTAATTGTACATCCATTCAGGTGATGATTGGACTAAAGCTGACCTCCTTTATATGCCCTACCAGAGCGGACATGTTTCGGCTTCACATTACCCAGCATTAAGTATGTAACAAGCACTCAGTAAAGCTTGGGTCCTGCAAAGTGTAACAGCTTGATGACCAATGTTTCATAAACCCTTTCTCAGTCTCGGTCTCCCTCCATGGAACACACTAATGTGGTTCTTTTCAAAAGCGTATTTGAATACTCGATACTATTTTGGCAGTTCTGCTTCTTATTAATCATAAATCATCTGGTTTCCATTGTAGGTTGTGCATGCCGAAGTGATAATGTGCTTTCCGATCACTGAATGTTTACTGTATGTCAGCCGTAGTGCGAAACACGTATCGTCACAAAACTTTCAGATACAAATGATTTCAATCGCTAATAAAACCACCAACGAAATAAACAAACTAGAATGATACTGATGGTCAGAAGGAATAGATCATCTTTAAGACTATGTATCTCGGGGGCCAGCACATGGTATAGGGTTTACATTGCTGGACTCCCACATGGCCAACTGCGGTTTGGGTCCCAGACCTGGTAGATTGAAAAATCATGCCAGGGGACCAGCAGATGTTATAATGGTTATGTCCAGGACACGTAGTTGACCGCAGTTTGAGTTCTGGAACTGGCAGCTTAAAATTCACACCAGGTGTATCTGTGTGTGTGCCCAAAATCCTGAAAGAAAAATAGAGAAGGAATTGTGGTATAGCCATCTCCTCTGGGAGGTGATTTCTTCCTTTCTGTCTCTCTGTCTCCCTTTGTCTTTCTGATGAGTGCATGCACCCTACAGCAAAAATCTCTCAAAAAAAAGTAAAAAATAAAAAATAATAAAATGCAAGGTAAGAACAATGAGGAGATAAAAATGGGCCAACACAGGATATAAATAAATATTAATGATACAAAATATGGTAGCTGCACAAATTAATTATTGTATGTGCCCAAAACTCCAGGAGGAGAATGGAGAAGGGATTACAGTATGGTCAGTCCCCCTGGGAGGGTAATTTCTCACTTTCCCTCTCACTGTTTCTGTCTCTTTCTCTTTCCCATGAGCACATGTGCCCTATGGCAAAAACCTCTGAAAAAAAGACTATGTTTCTGGGAAGTGAATGTAATGAGATGATAACTAGGTCCATATTCCTGTAATTGACAACTAAACTTCCATCTTTGAGTACTTGGTTATTTTGAATATCCTTTCTTCTTCCTATTTATTAAACTATTTTGTACGAGTAAGGTTGTAGGGCATTGTGAACTTTTTAATGGTGCTAGCCATCTGATAAAAATTTGCTGTGAGTAGGTCAATCCTCCTTAGGACAAATATATTTCCACCAAGCTGGGAGAAAATTAAACCCATAAGGTCTGAAATGTCTGTGCAAAAGAAAAATAAATAAATAAACGAAGTGATGGACAAGATAACAAACATACAAGTGATTGTTAGCTCAATATAAAGATCCAGTACTTGGGTGATAATGCATTCTGACTTGGTTTTAGAGATCATCGTTCCAATACTTCCTAGGAAATATCATTCTGTATTTATTTTAGAATTAGAATCAATTAAAATTATACAATGTTTATGAATTTTTCTGCTCACTTTGGGATATTAGAGTGCCAGAATCTCCAAATTACATTAGGATGCATGTTTTTCTGTCTGAAGCAATTTAAAAAAAATACACACTTTCTAATTTCACAGATTGTATTATGTGCCCACAATATGTCAGGGGTTCTTCAGTTGTGTCAGTCTAACTCACAAGGTCTGCTAGAGCTTTTGTCTTGTGGCACAGGAGTGAAGGCAGAGAATCATCAAGAAAACACAGCAAGTTCCCTGTAGATATTGATGTTGTTTTTATGGACTCACAGACACCTCGGTTAGAATTCCTGCTTTACTTGTTTCTGCCTCAAGGATATCTGACAGTTAATTATAATCACAGAGCCTTACACTTTTCAATTTCATTTGTAAAGTGGGAATAATTTCAAACATTCTCTGGCATTATTTTTTAGATTAAATGAGTTTTTTTTTTTTTTGAGAAGTTTTTGCTATAGGGCGCGTGTGCTCTCCAGACAGACAGAGAGAGACAGAGAGACAGAAAATGAGAAATCACCCCTCCCCCCGAGGGTGTAAGGCCATGCCGCAATCCCTTCTCCTCCATTCTCCCCTCAGGATCTTGGGCATGCACGCACATGAGCCCAGCGTGAGTTTAAGCCACGGGGCCCAGGACTCGAACCATGGTCAACTACATGGGAGTCCAGCAACATAGCCATTATGCCAACTGCTAGTCCCTTAAATGAGATTTTTAAAAAATGTTTTTGCCATGGGACACATGTGCTTTCTGGAGAGACAGACAGAGACAGTGAGAGGGAAAGTGAGAAAGCATCCCTACGGGGTGCCTTCTCCTCTGTTCTCCTCCTAGAACTTGGGGCATGTACCACACATGTGACAGTGTGATTTTTCAAGTTGCAAGGTCCAGGACTCGAACTGTGGTTGGCCATTTGGTGTATAACATCTGAACCATGTCAGGCTAAATGAGATTTTTATCTAAAGGAAGCAATATTTTTTAATCTTTTGGATGAATAGATTAGTAAATTGTTCTTTTCCCTTTCTACCATCTCTGAGAATATTTGCTTTTTCTTTCTTTTTAAGAATTATTTAGTTAATTTTATTTATCATCATCATCATTGTTTTATTTGACCAAAGATAAAGAGAAAGGGAATGTGAGAAAGCAAAGCACCAGGTCCAGGTATCAAATCATGGATGGCCATGTGGAGAGTCCAGTGCCTTAACCACCATGCCAGGCTCTAGAGACTATTTGCTTTTAAATATCTTGCTGCCTAATTCAATTCCCTCCAAAATTCTTATCTAGCTTCCCCTATTTATACACTTATCATTTAGATAGGACACCTAGATCAACAGGATTTTCGGAGTACTTATCAATGAGAACTTTTTATTTATTTATTTATTTTGAGAGTTTTTTGTTGTTGTTGTTGTTATAGAGTATGTGCACTCACCAGAGAGACTGAAAGCAAGCAATCACCCCCCCACACCCCAACCCCCTCACCCCCGCTCCGGGGCAGGGGT
>NW_006200179.1:1286744-1302303 GCF_000334495.1 Tupaia belangeri chinensis
AAAAGAAAAGAAAAGAAAAGAAAAGAAAAGAAAAGAAAAGAAAAGAAAAGAAAAGAAAAGAAAAGAAAAGAAAAGAAAAGAAAAGAAAAGAAAAGAAAAGAAAAGAAAAGAAAAGAAAAGAAAAGAAAAGAAAAGAAAAGAAAAGAAAAGAAAAGAAAAGAAAAGAAAAGAAAAGAAAAGAAAAGAAAAGAAAAGAAAAGAAAAATCATGGTGAGTATGTGCCCAAAACTCCAGGAGGAGAATGGAGAAGGGATTACAGTATGGTCAGTCCCCCTGGGAGGGTAATTTCTCACTTTCCCTCTCACTGTTTCTGTCTCTTTCTCTTTCCCATGAGCACATGTGCCCTATGGCAAAAACCTCTGAAAAAAAGACTATGTTTCTGGGAAGTGAATGTAATGAGATGATAACTAGGTCCATATTCCTGTAATTGACAACTAAACTTCCATCTTTGAGTACTTGGTTATTTTGAATATCCTTTCTTCTTCCTATTTATTAAACTATTTTGTACGAGTAAGGTTGTAGGGCATTGTGAACTTTTTAATGGTGCTAGCCATCTGATAAAAATTTGCTGTGAGTAGGTCAATCCTCCTTAGGACAAATATATTTCCACCAAGCTGGGAGAAAATTAAACCCATAAGGTCTGAAATGTCTGTGCAAAAGAAAAATAAATAAATAAACGAAGTGATGGACAAGATAACAAACATACAAGTGATTGTTAGCTCAATATAAAGATCCAGTACTTGGGTGATAATGCATTCTGACTTGGTTTTAGAGATCATCGTTCCAATACTTCCTAGGAAATATCATTCTGTATTTATTTTAGAATTAGAATCAATTAAAATTATACAATGTTTATGAATTTTTCTGCTCACTTTGGGATATTAGAGTGCCAGAATCTCCAAATTACATTAGGATGCATGTTTTTCTGTCTGAAGCAATTTAAAAAAAATACACACTTTCTAATTTCACAGATTGTATTATGTGCCCACAATATGTCAGGGGTTCTTCAGTTGTGTCAGTCTAACTCACAAGGTCTGCTAGAGCTTTTGTCTTGTGGCACAGGAGTGAAGGCAGAGAATCATCAAGAAAACACAGCAAGTTCCCTGTAGATATTGATGTTGTTTTTATGGACTCACAGACACCTCGGTTAGAATTCCTGCTTTACTTGTTTCTGCCTCAAGGATATCTGACAGTTAATTATAATCACAGAGCCTTACACTTTTCAATTTCATTTGTAAAGTGGGAATAATTTCAAACATTCTCTGGCATTATTTTTTAGATTAAATGAGTTTTTTTTTTTTTTGAGAAGTTTTTGCTATAGGGCGCGTGTGCTCTCCAGACAGACAGAGAGAGACAGAGAGACAGAAAATGAGAAATCACCCCTCCCCCCGAGGGTGTAAGGCCATGCCGCAATCCCTTCTCCTCCATTCTCCCCTCAGGATCTTGGGCATGCACGCACATGAGCCCAGCGTGAGTTTAAGCCACGGGGCCCAGGACTCGAACCATGGTCAACTACATGGGAGTCCAGCAACATAGCCATTATGCCAACTGCTAGTCCCTTAAATGAGATTTTTAAAAAATGTTTTTGCCATGGGACACATGTGCTTTCTGGAGAGACAGACAGAGACAGTGAGAGGGAAAGTGAGAAAGCATCCCTACGGGGTGCCTTCTCCTCTGTTCTCCTCCTAGAACTTGGGGCATGTACCACACATGTGACAGTGTGATTTTTCAAGTTGCAAGGTCCAGGACTCGAACTGTGGTTGGCCATTTGGTGTATAACATCTGAACCATGTCAGGCTAAATGAGATTTTTATCTAAAGGAAGCAATATTTTTTAATCTTTTGGATGAATAGATTAGTAAATTGTTCTTTTCCCTTTCTACCATCTCTGAGAATATTTGCTTTTTCTTTCTTTTTAAGAATTATTTAGTTAATTTTATTTATCATCATCATCATTGTTTTATTTGACCAAAGATAAAGAGAAAGGGAATGTGAGAAAGCAAAGCACCAGGTCCAGGTATCAAATCATGGATGGCCATGTGGAGAGTCCAGTGCCTTAACCACCATGCCAGGCTCTAGAGACTATTTGCTTTTAAATATCTTGCTGCCTAATTCAATTCCCTCCAAAATTCTTATCTAGCTTCCCCTATTTATACACTTATCATTTAGATAGGACACCTAGATCAACAGGATTTTCGGAGTACTTATCAATGAGAACTTTTTATTTATTTATTTATTTTGAGAGTTTTTTGTTGTTGTTGTTGTTATAGAGTATGTGCACTCACCAGAGAGACTGAAAGCAAGCAATCACCCCCCCACACCCCAACCCCCTCACCCCCGCTCCGGGGAAGGGGTGGCCATGCCACAATCCCTTCTCCTTCATTCTCCTCTTGGGCTTTTGGGCATGCATGCACATGTGCCGGGCATGAGTTTTAAGTTGCCAGGTCCGGAACTCAAACTTCACTTGACTATTTGGAAGCCCAGTGATGTAACCATTATGCTATCTGCTGGTCCCATCAATGAGAACTTTAATAAAGTGTATCTATTTCTTCTCTATGCATCAGAAATGGGGAGATGGGGGAATACAGTGAGTCCTTGACAGGGTCTTGATGCTGCTATCTATCCCTGTATTTCAGGCAGCCTGGGATTATGGGCAAGTGTGTGCTTGGGACACACAGGGAGGTCTGTAGACTTGACTGGGAACCTTTCCAAGTGGAATTGTCTTACAGAGTCTCAGTTTACCACCACACCACACTCCAGCCCCCAGGGAACTTTTTTTTTTTTTTTTTAATTTCATTAATAAACAGAGTATATAGCAATTTAATGGACAGATCCAGTTCAAGAACACAGGATTGTCAGAATCTGGGGTGGGGGGAAATCTAGTGGTGAGGATGGAATCCACTTTTAGAGAGGATACTGATACTCAGAGAAATTAAATAATCTGTTTATGTTACAAATGTGTCAGTAGGCTGTAATTTATGAAAAAGAAATGACTTAAAGTGACTCTATTTTTTTATGTGAATCTAGCTCATATGAACTTAAATACTACCAAGATGCCATAAACTATGAAATATATCCAGATATAAGCTATATTCAAAAACAATTATGAATCTTTTGCTATATAGAATCCATCTGTTTTTGTGATTATTGTAAATTAGACTATCTTATTTATCTTATTTTAATTTACATTTTTTAAGGTGACTTATAAATATTAATTTATTTGATTTTTCCCATCCTGTGAAATAGTTACAACCTCTGGGCCCATTTTCAAAGATGAGAAAAAGAAATTCTGATAATGTTGGTGATTTACCCAAGGTCATTCATAAATAAGTGTCAATTAGCTTTTGTTGCTAGAATTCTTTATGCTATATCTCATTCCTTTTCTACAGACTCGAGTTGTTACTTTTAACTGGCCTTAGAAAATAGAATAAACTATATAATCCTAAGGATGAGTTTCTTTTTCCTAAACAGGAAATAGTCTATGGCATAGACTTTAATTACCATCATCACAATAGAATAATATATTCCTAAACAAAGATTTGGCATCACACTGAAGAAAGAGAAACAAACAAAAGATTGAAAAGTTACAGGGAAAATCTGGTGTCAGAAACAAATAATTCTAAACATAAATAATATTATAGAAACAAAACACGTAGTGCAGTATTTTAATCAAATCTTTCAAAGTTAGCCTTAGAAAAATATGATATGCTTTTCCTTACTAATGTAAGAAGCAGATTTTCCAAGTTAAAGTGTCCATTATGTATAAAAAGAAAAAAAAAGTCATGATTTAAAGCGACTGAAAGCTGCTGTTTGTATCAAGCACTATGAATCAACCCTAACCTGACCTTCACATAGAATATTTAATATCTACCAGAGGATTTGAGCTTTGAACATCAAAATCTCATTTCAGATTACTGATCTGTGAAATTCTAGGAGACATTAGAAAACCCCATGGAAGATAACAAATAACCAAAAGGAAATATCAGCAAACAAAGCAACAGTGTATTTAATGGAGCAAAAGAACCTGGTTTTTTTATTTTCTGTTTTGACTGATCTATAGAACTTTGAATCTCATATTATGAGAAAACATCCAATAACACAGCTAAGTGTAACGTATTCTATTACAGAAACATAGATGACTTTAACTAAAATATGTAATTATATGTTCACATACAAGTAAAATATGTTAATATATTTTATAATGAGAGAATCATTAATGCTCAATGATATATTTAAAATAATCTTTAAGTTTCAAGGAACATCAGTAGAAAAAAAATTACTCTAAGATGATTACCGTGAACTCAAACTCTATCTTCCGTTATAAAAAAAAGTAATTAAATTACTGTTCTTATGCAAGTTTTCCTTCTTTCCTCCTCCTACTGTCTAGTAAATTCACAAGACTTGCTACATAACTGAGAAGTAATTCAGTTTATAATGACATCTTTATAGAGTGATTAAGTCAGTTTTTTGACCTACATAAGCCAAGGAGAACATTGCCTTGTCAGAGCCTGCATTTACATTGAAGAAATTTTAATAAAAATAACCTAAATTAGCTATAATAAGGAAAAGAAATCCAGGCCCAAAGGTTGTTTACGGTTGTACTTATTGATTTGCTAACTTTAGCATAGTATTGATATTTTTTAAATAATGCTATTATTTAATTAATATGAAACTTAAAAGCATATTACAATACCTTCTTGAAAAACTGCATTGCTAAAAGATGCCAAGGAAATGAGAGTTTCTTATTGTATTTCAAAAAGTTTTCAGAGGAAATAATTCTGGTTTAGAAAATTTTTAGGTACAAGATTCCCTCAGAGCTTCTTTTCAGTGTTTTCAAGAGAGAGCACTCTAAAAATATTTTTCTCTCTAGGACACTATTTTTATTTAGTACCTCATATCAATATTCTTAATGCATTTTTCTCTCATCTTTTGAGGGGACATTGAGGAAAGTGAAGCTGGAAGATGGTGGGGAACACAGAGGAATGTGAACTTCATAGGATGGGAATATGAATTATGTAGGCTGATGCTTAAGACCCTTTTTACTGAGATCCATATCATTATTTTCAGGGTAGATGTCATAGTGGTTACGTCACTGGACTCCCATCTGGCTAACTGTAGTTCGTGTCCTGGACTCAGTGGCTTGAAACTCATGCTGGATGTTTGTGTGTGTATGCCCAAAATCTCAGGAAGAGAATGGAAGTGAAGGGATTTTGGTTTGGTTATTCCTGTGTGTGTGTGTGTGTGTTTGGGGGGGGGGTAAATTCTCACTTTCCTTCTCATTGTCTTTGTTTTTCTCTCTCTCTGGCAGATGTGTGCACCCTAAGGAAAAAAAACTCTCAAAAAACTAAAATAAAAGAGTAGGGGAAGAGTAAAATGCTTAATGCTCAATTCCAAAAATTCCATAGAAATCTACATGGGGAGTGAGCAGGTGGAGGTGTCGTGTTTTCCTTAATATTTCTACAGCATGGACTGTTATCTGTTCTTTTCAAGTTATTTCTGAGGAATTTAGACAAAGCAGAAGTATCTAAAGCTGTTATTAGCAAATTGATGAATATGAATAACCAATTGAAAGTTTTGTTTGACCAATATTTTGGTCTTCCTTTTTTCTTTTAAAATTTAGTATCTTTGGGTGCCATCTCTCGTTTGCGGGGTTCACTGCACACTTGTCTATATTGTGATAAAGGCATGCAGGTTTTTCAGTTCCTTTTCCGAGCATTGGACAAGGACTCTAGTGTTAAAGGATATACACTAGGAATGCTATTATCCCTAGAAAATATTTTGACCTACTGTGGGTGTGTTTGTTTATAAACTTACTGTGATTTCCATATAATGCGCATGGCTTTTTGTCTCTAGACATACGTGATATACGTACTAAAGAATGATAAATGAAAATTTTGGCTTAATCGTACATCCATGAAATTCAAATAGATGTTAAAATTAAGACATTAAAATATATTCTTAAATATTATGAATTACTCATTGACATTTTATGGAATCTAAAGAACAATGCTTTTGTTCTTTAAAGTACCTTCTCTGTACATCAAAAGTGTTTCAGCCAAATTAAAACAAATGAATGAATAGTAAATAAATAATTCTTTTAAAACCAGCAGGTGGAATGGTGGTTAAGGCGCTGGACACTCCCACATGGCCGACCACAGTTCAAGTCCTGGACCTGGTGGCTTGCTTTCTCACTTTCCTCTCTTTCTCTCTCTCTGGTCAAATTAAAATAAATGAATGAATAAATAAAAGTGTTCAAACATTTAGGAAACTTCTAACAATATGGCATCACATGTTTGACTACATTTTCCTATTTGATCACTTTAGGAATGTGTTTCTGTATAATTCAAATGAATGATTTTCTGCAATTATTCTATTTATACTTGAGATTTATTGCAAAAGGGGTTGATTCTACTAAATGTAAAATTTCCCAAGCTTTGTTTTCTGACTTACTCTTACTCTTCCAAGCAGAGCGTGGGCAGGGGGAATTCATGGCTTATGGCGGCATGCACGCAGTCAACACAAGAGCCCGAAAAATAGCCCAGACCACTCCTCATGCATTATTAAAGCCAGCAAAGCTTCCTGCACTGCTGAACAATGCTGACTGTCCTCCACCGATGAATTCAATCCGCAGGCTTTCTGAATGTTCGCCAATGCTTGGCATTGCCTGCACATGACAGATATAATTGGCAAAATGAATGAAGAATTTCCTATTCTTACTAGCAGTATTCCAGATAGAAGATAAGAATGGCGTGAATAGCTGGGCTGGCATGTGAAAGGGGTTCTGCTTTTTATATAACACTTATTATGAAGATGCAAATTTTCTCTCAACCAGCAATGTTTGTGGCTGTTCAGCAGACATTCCTTTAACTTACCAATTTGTGTCCTCAGTGTGTTATTTTTCAATGCTTTCCAATCCATTTTGAGGCTTTCTAACAAATCTTAGAAATCACCATAAATGTATATTTACAAATATTCATCAATAATATCCTTGGTGCTGTATTATTTATATATTCGAAGTACCCTGTCTAAGGATTTGTCCTACTTGATGTTCACTTGACTGAAACCTAGTTAGTAAACCTGAATATAAGCATTAGATTAATTCAACATTTTCATTGGGTGCTATTCCATAAAAATAATTAAAAATCTGTCCATTATTCTGACCCGCTGGTTTATAACTGCTTTTTAAAAGAAAGTTGGTTGATATGTTTGCATGTGTTCTTTTATAATTTTGTTCTCAGGGGATACATGATGTACATATACAGTCTAAAAATAATTGCAAGTTTTTAACAAAGGAAAAATTGTTTCCCACACTTGACTCAGTCTCTAAGCTTTTGTCTTCCAGTGTTACCAAGGTTTCCTTCTAGAAATGCTTGATGCACATAAAAAAAAAATTACTTAATTGTAAGGTACTATATAGTTTCCCTATATCAACTTGGTTCACCATAACCACTTTCTAAGGCTTTGAATTAAGCATCAGGTTGATAACTAGATTTACTATTTGCATAATTATCAAATAATTCAAAATAATTTTAACAAATATAGCATAAATGCTATTTGTCAGGAAGTTCTTTGCTTTAAGGACCTTAAAAAATATAGACACATACTCTTTTTCACTTCTTCCTTTCTAGATATCAACTTATCTATATATGTTTAAAAAACATTTTTCAAATTTTTTTGAATAAGAAATATACATAATTTTAAAAAGAAATAAAACCTTCTGTAGCAAAAGTCTCCTGCTTGCCTTTCTTCTCTAGTGCGTATTCATGTACAGCTCCACACTACCATCCTCCTACACGTGTTATCACTTTTGGGTTGTCATTGGGTTGTTGAGAAGGTCATGATTCATTTTTGTATAGAAAATTATAGAAAAAAAATCATGACTTTTCTGACAACCTAATATTTGATATGGAAACATAGTCTATTTGTCAAAATATAAGTAAGTATGAATATGTATATAAATAATCTGATTGTTTTTTATTATATACAATATGTTAGCAGCATATACATAGCATTATACCCTATTTTAAAAGAAGATGTCCTGAAGAGTTCTCTCAGTTATTTATTTATTAAAACTAAATACTATTCATGTCTCATATAATCAGAAAATTTTAATTCATTGCCTCTTGAAAGATATGGCAGTGGTGTATTCATATAAACAAATACTATTGAGTGTACAATGATTATACAATGTATGTGTGAGCTTACCTACAGGATAAATTTCAAGACATGGAGATGCTTGATAAAAAATTAACTGCATTTTTAATAAGAAATAGTGTGTACTTTGCCTTCACTGAGGGCTACACCTATTTGGACCATAAGCAATGCATGAGAGTAGCTGTTTCTCACGGTCTTGGAAAGAGAATGTGTAATCAAGGTTAAAATGCTGTCAGTCCAATGAGTCAAAATGGCCTCGTGCTATATTATTCTTTCTACTATTCTATAAGACCTTTTCTCTCTTGGGAATTATTTTCCTTGGCTGACACCATGCTCAGTTTTTCTTCACTTTAAATAAAATAAAATCTTTTCTAATTCCATTTCCTCCTTTATTTATAACTCTCATTTTCCTTCGACCCAGTCACTTTTGAGCCAAGGCCATCTGACTAGTACTCCTATCACATCACTATTAATATCTTTGTGAATACATTACCAATAACCTCTATTTTTCTAGTGAGTGCTTTTCTTTTTTTTCTTTCTTTCCTTTTCAGGTTTTCTAAAATGTTAAAGGTTTTTACATATGGCACAGGCTCTTGCTGGAGAGAGAGAGACAGTGAGAGGGAAAGTGAGAAATCACTTTGTGCGGGGATGGCAATACCACAATCCCTTCTCCCGTACTCTCCTTTCAGGACTTTGGACACGCATGTAGATGTGCCTGAGTGACTTTTCAAGTGATCATGTCTGGGACTGTAACCATGGTCCAGCATGTGGGCGTCCAGGGCCTTAACCACTATGCCACCTGCTGGCCTCTCCACTCAGTACTTTTCTATCTTTATCGCACTTGACCTTTCCAGAGCGTTTAATACTGACCACCACTACTTCCCTTCTCTGATCTTACCATTGACCTGTGTGTGTGTGTGTGTGTGTGTGTCGGGGGAGGGGGGAGACAAAACAATTCACACTGATGGTCCTACGAACTTTTAGGTTGTTCTGTGCCCATTTCCCTTGTAGGCTCCTTTTCGTCCTGTTGACTTTGAAATATTAACAGGTCCCAGGATTTATCCTAGGTCCACTTCTTATTTTAAAATTCAGTATGGTCTGTATTTTTTATACCCATGGCTTTCAATGTACTAATGTAACAGCACTAATAGCCCCCACATTTTTATGTCCAGCCGAATAACCTTGCTCTGGGTATTTCTGTAATACAAAAGGAGGGACAAGAGACTGACAATATTCTGTTAGCATTTTTATTTATTTATGGACATGGTATAAAAAAATAGCTAGTACCTCCAAGTGACACTTATTGTGTGGTTACTATGTCGCAGAGGTGGAAATGATAGCTGAAGGCATTTATTATGAGCTTATGAAATAAAATCTACAACAGAGTCTCCTTCATGCCTTCAGTCGCCAAGGAGTAAATGAGGGACCACTGATTGACTGAATCAATATCTGGTATTCTAGGCAATAAACGTTTAATCCCTCCAGGAAAAGATGATCCTCTGGAAATGTACTGAAATTATCTGTAGTTTTAGAGTTTATTGGCCAGGTTGTCTTGGAGAGCCATCTGGTGGTAAGAGAGTGGAAGAAATATGTGAGGAAGGAAAGGCAGGTGCGGCTTGCACTAAAAGCACACCACAGGAGTGGCCGACTACTCTATCTAGAAAGATTATGGTCAAAACAGCTAGGATCAGCAAGGTTTCATGTAAGGTTCTAGTCTCAAAATACAGTTAATTTTTCGTATACATTTACAGAAAAATATGCTTGCTTTCTTAGGAGTTCATTTTATTTACTAACCTTGTAGTAGATACTTAGATTTGGGAGGAGAGTTGCATAGAGGTGACCTAAATTTAAAAAAAGAAAGAAAGAAAGAAAGAAAGAAAGAAAGAAAGAAATTGAAAGAGAACAGAACAAAAATGATGGCTGAGCTTATCCAATTGAGGAATAGGGATGAGGCTTTTGCTACCAGCCTCTGTCTCTCCTTTCACTACTTGTCCTTTCTTTCTCCTCTTTGAGGAGCCTCAGAGTTACTATTTCTCCAAATGCACAGCTTCATAAGTCAGAAATAGATTTAGATTTGTCCATGAAACAACAGTGAGTCAGAAGACCTAGGAGGATTGTTCGAAAGATTCTTGAAAGGGGGTGTGGGAGGTAATAATAGAAAAGAAATGAACAAAATAAAATGTTTTGTTGTCTTTATTATATTATGCAGCAGTAATAAACACTATACAAATCTTGGTGGTTCTCAACAGCATGTATTATTTGTTTATATCTTGTCATGGCTGGTTAGCTGTGGCTCTGCTCTATTATGGAACAAAATGCTCTCATTCCTGAACCCAGGCTAAAGGAACAGTCTAGATGTGAGATTCTTTTCTTTGTCAGACAGAAAAGAGCAAGAGTTCAGAGAAACTCTTAATGGCTCTTAAAATTTTCTCAGCAGAAACATTGACTATTTCCCCTCACTTTTCACTGGACAAGACATGTAACATGATCTGGATGGAGATGGAAATAGCTCTCATATAAGACGTGATACTTAGACAAGGCTGTATACAAAGTATAACATAATATGTTGTCCCAACCAGGACAAGGATGAGAGCGTAAGTGCTGAATGAGACCAGGATAACATGTGTAAGCTGGGACTGTCCTAGCAAACGTGGATGCACTGTCACCTTCTTATAATCCTTGCACACTTAGGTAGTTGAGAAGAATATGTGAATTGATGATGAACTCCAATCCAGAAATTTTGAACATATGCATGGGTGCACATGTACATGTGCACATGCTGAAGGGGGTAAGGGAAAACAAGGAGGGGAGAAGACTACTAAATCAAGTGCCGGGAAGTTAGATATGATCCTGAGGCTGAGATCTCTCCTGAAATACAAGTCGAGACAAGGGATAAGGGACTAAGGGTGGTTTGATATAAATGATGTCCTTTATCTCAGAAGTTAAGTAACAGAAAGAAGAAAGAGTGTCCAAGGAACCATTTTTCTAGCCTCAGTAACTTATCTGCACACTCTGGGCCTCAAGGCAATAGTGAAAGTAGAGAGGTAAAAGACAATAGAGGATCCAGATTTGTTACTTCAGCAATTACACTTATGTAATAAGTAACTCATCATTGTAGTCAATGCCCCATGTGAAAGATACTAGAATAGATTGTGAATAAACCATATTGAATAATTAAGATAAATATAGAAAATTGAAAACTTATTGGGACAAGGGTTTCTAAAATTAGGAATTTAAAATGTAACAGAGATTACATGAAAGTTATGTCAGTCAACATAATGAGAAATACTGGTTAAGAATCCCAAAAGTGGTACAGCAGGTGGCATGATGTGAACTGTCACTGAATAAAGCATGACCCCGAAGAGCCAGCCTGAAGGTGGTAGCTGGGCACATCGTCTCCTTTCTCCACAATTGCTCATTTACTAACTACTGTATTTAATTATACTAGCTTCCTATCTTTCTCTGTGTCCCAATACTGTAAGAGTAAACAGTTTTTTGTACTTGCTTCTCATAAAAATTAAGCAATTTAAAACAGATGCAATTAAATATCTGTATATTTTATCTGAATAAAAATATTTTGTTCTGAAGTATTTCTGTTTATAAAACACTAGAAATTATTTTCCAAAGGCAGACTACTCATTACACTAATGGTGTGGTAGAAATTTATATTTTAACCACAAGGTGGCAGAATAAGCTAGGAGCTCCATGTGCTGTTTGAAAATCAGTCAATTTCAAACATCTAGTTTGGTCAAATATAAATAAAAACCACAGGAATAATATACTATGTGTCTTTTTAAACCTATATTCATGTGTAAAACATGGAATTATGGAAGTAAAAACATTGGAAAGAAATTAAAATGACTGAAATTCTTCCCTGTTCAAACAAACCCTATATGAGAGGTATTCTTTTTTTTTTTTTTTGGAGAGATTTTTTTCACTGTAGGGCGCGTGCACTCACCAGACAGACAGAGAGAGACATAGAGACAGAAAGCGAGAAATCACCCCCCAGGGGGGGATGGTCACGCCGCAATCCCTTCTCCTCCATTCTCCTCTCGGGATCTTGGGCACGCACGCACACGCGCCTGGCGTGAGTTTTAAGCCACCGGGTCCGGGACACGAACCGCGGGTGACTACGTGGGAGTCCAGCGACATAGCCATTACGCTAACTGCTGGTTCCCGGAGTGAGAGGTATTCTGAAATAAATTTCTAGTGAACATTTGAATTTGTTTCAAGAAAATTTCTCTCAGTAGATTTTTTTTTGTTTTGAAAATAACGTGATTATATTTGCCTCCCCTGCAGTATGATGTTGTTTATCCATAGTGTGTTTCTGAGATCAGGGGAAGATACCTGGGGAATTACCACTGAAGGATGGCACCACGAATAGTGTCCTGAACAGCCATGTGGGTAGAGAGAGGGGATTACCTTTTCCCTCCTCCTAATGGATACAGTAGACATAAAGCATACACTTATTTTTTTACACTAATCCAAATGAATTAACATTGTTATATTAAGACAACAAAATTAACTTTATCATAACTCACTATGGTTTATTATGTCAAGTTAACAACAATGACAACAAAACAGATTCATTATACTATCTACTAGCACTTATTTCATCTAAGGCAATGTTATTCTGACTAAATCATAATTGAGTGATGGATTTGGTATAATAAGTGCTGGTCTTTGGTAACCATCTTTTTCTTCACCTAGACAGACCATGGTCTTTTATACCAAGTGACTGTCCTAGTAAAGACAGTCAAGACTCTTACATCTTTTTAGAATGTCCTCTCTTCTTTTCACTCAATTGTTAAGGTATTTCTTATTCAGTAAATAATTCATAGATCTTTTTTCTGAAATTTCTACTGACCTATTCCTAAAAGGTAGATATCCACCTGTGGAGTATTGGAGTCATCATTCCTGTTTTCATCATTTTGATTCAATTTGTCTATTTTTGTTTTTTTAAATTTATGATAGACCATGCATGAGAGCCATGCATGAGAGAGAGAGAGAGAGAGACGGAGTGAGAGAGAGAGACACACTTTCCAGTGCTCGGTCATGCTGCACTCCTCCGTCCTTCAGCTTACTGTCACACCAGGCACACATACCTGGTGTTCTCAGGCCATCCAAGAAGGGGATTTGAATTGCAGTTGACATGCAATTTCCAGCTCTGCAACTGGGTATGCTAGTGTTTGTGCCACAGAGATTGGGTCCAATTCTACTTGCTTTTGTACACTTCTGTCTAGTCAAGAAGAATGCCATTTTATCATCTCTATATCTCTAAGGTCTATGGGGGATCTGTAAACAGAAGAGGCACTCAGTAAACTCCTTGGTGAAGGAATGAAAGAGTCAATAAGAACATAAATTCACACAGTGCATATGGTAATATATCTCTACACTATCATTTCTATTTGAAGATGACATTTATATTCAAAGATAAACTGGTTTTGGAATTTAACTGATTTATTTATACCATAATAGATTCAAAAAAAAAAGAAGAAATGTTTTTAAATTGTAGAGCACAAACTAAGGAACCATTATCAGTCAGCTCTTCACATTATCTGGGAAGTCATCCATATGAAAGGATTTAGCATAGTGAACTGAAATTTATACACATCTTTTGGGACATATCGTAGTCCATTTTGGCACTGTTAACAGAAATTTCTGACACTGGGTGATATATAAATAAAATAGAGGATATTTTTCTTCTTCTTCAAGACTCACAATTTTAGTGCTAAGAAATCCAAAGTTATCACACAATGGTGAAAAGCGGAACTTCTAGCGGGGCAGATCATGGTCAGTATCCATGTTTCTCTCTCTCTTTTTTCTTTCTAACCAGGTTCATTTAATTCATGATAAACTACCTTACATTTTTCAGGAAACGAACAAACAAACTAACTAACTAACTAACTTTGAATAAAAATATTATGAAATGAATTAGAGCTCAGTTAAAATTTGCTTTGGGAAAGGGAAGAGCACCATTAAGAAAAACATTTTTGTAGATCAGTTTATTTATTTATAACACCCATCAGGTCATGAATTCTTAGGGAATGGGTTCCAGAAGCTCAGGCTCCTTTCCATTGATTCTCGTGAAATGTGCTTGACCGGGTGGAGCAGGCTGGCACCTCAGTTGAACCCAGGTACCTTTTTTTTCGACTTTCTTCTTTTTTCTGGTTATTCCCCTTCACATGCTTTAGGAAGCGCTCTCTACTCTTAGAATGCTTAATATTCTCAATATGCACATTAATTCTCTTGGCAAGAATCTTGCCCTTAACTTGTTTGTTAACAACAATGGGTAACATTACAACATGCTGGGTAACGTGACTCCTCCAGTTTTGCCAGGGTAACATTGGTAAGGAATTCATTTTTGAACAGTACCCACTCCCTTGTTGTCTATAATATCACCTGTATTTATAGATTCACATGCATATTGCCAAAGGAACTACTCTGTTTTCTAAAATGCCGAGAAACATGTATCAGGTGTCTCTAATCCCTTTGTATTTATCATGTTTATGATTTACTGGAAAATGAAGTTCTGGCCCAAAGGGAAAGATCTCCCCCTCTTATATACAAACCAAAACTCTGGGATACCATCAATTTAAATGATAGATTATATATGCACGTGTATGTATATATGTATATGTATATGTATGTATGTATGTATATATATACACACACATGTAATCAGAAAAGTCTATTTTTGGATAGAAGAATAAGTCATAATTTTTCTGATGAATATACATCATATATATGATGCATATGGTAATATAAATAATAAATATGTCAGGTGGTGCATGCACTCACCAGAAACAGAGGGAGAAAGTACCTCCCAGTGAAGTGTAGTCACACCACAATCTCTTCTCCTCCATTTCTCTGCCCTGTTAGGATTTGGACATGCATGTATATGTACCTAGCATGTTTTTCAAGCTGCTGGGAACATGCGAACTGCTTAGTTAACCATATGGGATCTGACACCCTAATCTTCTAGGCCACAAAGCCATCCTGGATTAAGTTTTCACTTAACACCTTTACAGTACTATCTAAGCCTTAACAAATACATTTTGGAGGACTTCTAATCCCTTCTCACTAAGACTAAATTCCAAACTATGGACTTACAAGGGACAAACCGTGATCCAAATCTTAACAGAGACTATTGTTCTGAAGTGTAAAACTTAGGTATTTGCTTAATATTTTAATTCGATAAAGCAGCATTTATTAAATGCATAAAATGTTAAAGGTGTTGTGTTGAGTGTACCTTACAAGCAAATAGATTATATTTTATACTTTTTTTATGAATACAGGGCTGATCTAATTGAGAAATTACCAGACCGTATATTAATGGTCCACTTGAAATGACAGACTCAACTGTAAGAGGTTCCTTTTTTTTTTTTTTTTTTTTTTAGAGAGAT
>NW_006200179.1:1302316-1318869 GCF_000334495.1 Tupaia belangeri chinensis
GTTTTAAGAGAGATTTTTCTACAGGGCATGTGTACTTGCCAGAGAAACAGAGAAAGAAAGAGAAATAGAAAACAAGAAATCACCCCATCAGGGGGGATGGCCCTGTCACAGTCCCTTCTCCTTTATTTTCCTCTTGGGATTTTGAACATAGATACACCTGTGTCCAGCTTGAGTTAGAAGCCACTGGGTCTGGGACTCGAACTGTAGTTGAATATGTGCAAGTCCTGTGATGTAACCTTAATGCCATTTGCTGGTGCCAACCAGAAGAGATTTCATAAAGGCATATTAAACCCTGCCTACCACTACATATAGCTCATATAAATGTGTATGTATATAGATACGTTGCACACCAATGTTACTGTCCTAACAAAGACAGTCAAGACCACCACATAAGACTAATAGATATGTATATGTATATATATGCATATGCCAACATGACTGTCACACAGAGTCAAGGCTGTCACATCTTATAATGTCCTCTATTCCTTTCTTCACTCAATTGTTAAGCTCTTTCTTATTCAGTAAACAATTCAATGATCTTCTTTTTGAACTTTCTCTTGAGTTGTGCCTTAAAAGCAGAAATAATCTTCTTCTCTGGAATCTTGAAGTCATCATTGCTGTTTTCATCACTTTGATCATGTAATTGTTTGATGTGTGTGTGTATATATGTATATGTGTACACACACACACACACACATACATACACACATACAAATTGCCACTCTATATCAGTGGGGGATTTTTTCTAATATCCCCACAGATTCCCAAATGTATACATGTTAAAGTGCTTTATACAAATATTGCATATTCATATGTAACTATACGGATTCTCTTCTATGCCTTGACCATTTCTAGATTACTTATAATATCTAATATAATGTAGATGCTACATGAATTGTTATACTGAGGACCAGCAGTTGGCATAATGGCTATGTCACTGGACTCCCATGTATTTGACTGTGATTCGAGTCCTGGATCTGGTGGTTTAAACTCACGCCGGGTGCATGTGTGTGCATGCCCAAGATCCCGACAGAGAATGGAGGAGAAGGGATTGCAGCATGGCCATCCCTCTCGTGGGGGAGGGGTCATTTCTTGCTTTTTGTCTCTCTGTCTCTCTCTGTGCTCTATAGCAAAAACTTCTCTCTGTGCTCTACAGCAAAAATCTTCTCCAAAAAATAAAAGAAAAAGAATCAATTGTTATATTGTATTCTTCAGAGAATTATTATAAGAACAAAAGTCTGGCCATGTTCAATACAGACAAAACCAATTTTTTTCAAGTATTTTCCACCCAAGATTGATAGAATCCACACATACGGAATCAATCTATCAATACCGAGCAGCAACTATATATATATTTCCAAATAAGTCAGTGTACATTTACAGAAATCCCCCTCCGTTTAGTCAAACAAAGAAACTACAGCAACATTTGTTAAGATAACTGAAAAGATGGGTCTTGCATTTTTCATGCAAAGTGTAAGATACATCAAGAGAATGGTAGAGAACTGATTTTATGCAAATGAAAAGTCATTTAATATTACTTCAGTACTCAAGAGTAGGCTTTACAACCATGGAAAACTATGATTCTCATTACACTTATTGCTGTATTTGGTGATATGATTTGCTATTTTAGATTTATAGGAAATTTATCATTCTGACAAAGTAATGTATACCAAGAATGACATCAATTATTTGCCTGAAAGAAATATTTTATAATAAGAAGGAAGAGACACCTAAAGGCAGATAAGGAAAGTGAAGTTTGGTATAAGGAGGCTCAAATACTCTCATGCTTTTTCACTGGGTATATGTACATATGAACCATTATTTATAATTTTTTAATAATCAATGAAAATATAATTATTGAATGTGAACTGTAAAGATTTTTAAATAGAACTTTAAAAATTTTATTTAAACATTTTATTCATAAAATTTAACACTACATAATGCTAATGTACAACACGCCAGAGCTTGTCTATATAATATATATAATAGAGCTCATCTTTAATTTTTAGTAACCTATAGAGCAATTATATTTGGGAAAAATATAGTTAGACTTTCTACTTGAGTCAGATAAAACACTATCATAAAAATGAAAATATGGAGTTGTATACTTATGTGTATGTGTCTATAATCTGTTAAAGGTAAATTATTTCCTATATCATTTGATAATTTTTTTTCCGAGGGCTTTTTCCTATACGGTGCTTGCACTCACCAGAGAGGTGGAGGGAGACAGAGAAGCTGAAAGTGAGAAACATCTCCCAGTGGGGACAGCCATACCATAATCCCTTCTTTTCCATTGTCTTTTTGGGATTTTGGGCACACACCCCAGGCATGAGTTTTAAGCTGCTGGGTCCGGGACTCTACAGTCAATTACATGGGAGTCCAGCAATGTAACCATTACACCATTTGCTGGCCCCTACTTTTGGTAAATTTAATTTTTAAAAAAACAATTCTTAGATTATACGAATTTTTATTTTTAAACTAGGAACATTAGTCTCATAACTCTGAGCATTTACAAATGAAAAAAACATGAAGAAAAGTTGTTTTGGCTGTTAAACTAACTTTATTTTATTGAATGGAGCTGTATTTGTTTGGATCTTTCATGCCAAACTTGAACAGTATTCACAAATGAGGAAAATATCATTCATTATGCATCATGTTGTTTGGACATAAAAAGTGTGTAATGTAGTTTTAAATAAACTGAAAGAAAACTTATTTCTCCAATGAAACAAAAGAATAAAGTTTTATTATTTCTCTAACACTAGCAATAAAATTGATGAAATACCTATCTCTCTATCATCTGTCTGCAGAGAGAGATAGATTTTAGACTACTATATACAGATATCTGTCATAAAAATTCTCAAACATTCAATGATATATTTCCAAACCTTAAATTCTCCATTTTTTGGAATCACAGTATCTTTAGTAAAAAAAAAGGTCTACATTATCTACCATATTATCTACCATATAGTTATTGTGTTTGTCAACCAGACACAAAATTAGGGAAAGCAATATTAAATGTAGCAATATTTTATTAAAATGTCTATTAGAAGAGGGTTCTGGTTATTTTTTTAGTCCCAGTATACCATACAAGTGATTATTATTAAAAATTTAAATAATTTGAGGAATAACTGAATTGGAGTGACTGCTTGATTATGTGAGAAATGATAAGATTATGTCCAGTTACTTCCATGCTAATGCAACATTGTAGTCATAGATATGTACATTGCTGACGATTTTCTACATGGATGACTTTACATACACACACACACTTTATCCATAATTTACATTTTAAAATCAGTTTATTTTTTTCTAGCACTAGATATAATTTCTAAAAAATATTGTTTTATTTGTGTTTAGTTTTTTTCTAGAACCCCTATGCTTACTTCGAAGCTTTTATTCTCTAAGTTCATCTTCTCTCTTGGAGATCAGAGTATATCACTAATAATAAAATTGCTTCTGGGTTTTGCATTACTTCAAGTGAAGTCTCAGAGATAATTTAGAAAAGTATATTTATTAAAATTCTATTTCCTTAGATGATTTCAAATGCTGGAAATTTAAACAGTGTCCCTAGTGGTCTCTTCTCAAAGGAAGATCTTACACATGTATGAAATGTTTTAAAGTATTTTCAGTCTTGTTGTTTCCTTAAATTAAAAAAAAAATCATGAAATATTTAAAATGAATATTTCTGTTAGCATTTCTGTTGAAGAAAGAACTGAACAGAAAGGGATAATAAAGATTCTTTGCATGTTTCAAATGTTACTGAGATTTGAGGCATAGTGAAAAGCTATATATGGGTCTTAAATCTGGCTCTTTTATTAGCTTTAGTACCGTGTGGCATGTACTTGTAGGGGTACCTAAGACTCCGCTATGTCATGAATTGCATGCAGTAATACTTATCTTATACAGAGGGTTCTTAGGTTCAAAGAAGACATAACAGAATAGCACAGTGCTTGCCAAAGAACAGGTTTATTTTATTTCATTGTTTTTTTAATTACCAGAGGGCATATGTGTTCACAAGAGTGAAATTGAAGGAGAAAGCACTCCCCAATGGGGCGTGGTTAAACTGTAATTTCTTCCCTCCATTTCTCCATCCTGTCATGATTTTAAGCACACACACGCACACACACACACACACACACACACACACACACGCACACACACTGCTTTTACAAGCTGCTAAGGCCAGAGTTTGAACTGTGACTGGCTAGGTGAGATCTAGCTTCCTTAACCACAGGGCTATAGGGTTGGCCTAACAGATATATATTTTAAAAATTTTATTCATTTTTATTATTATTATTATTTTAATTTGATCAGAGAGAAACAGAGACAGAGTAAGGGAAAGTGAGAGAGCAAGTTACCAGGTCCAGGACTTGAACCATGGTTTGCTATATGGGAGCCCAGTGCACTTAACCACCATGCCACCTTCTGACCCCATATATTAAAAATGATGCCATGTATCAGGTATGCTGTTACCTGAATACATACATCATTCGATTTTTACACAATTCTATGATGAAACAAAATTCAGAGAGAATGACTTGTTTCCATATAACAGATGGATACAGGATTTGAATCCAGGAGTATGTAATTTAAAGTTCATATCACTACCTCTTATATAATTCATGAAAATTCAATTTTTATCTAAGCATTCACTGAGCTATTGACTTAAGAAGCTTTTTCCTCTTTTAAGGGCTTTAATGTGTAAAATAAGAAGATTGAATTCAATAACCTTTTTGCAATTATGGTTCTAAAGAACTGGGATAAATTTAGAAGATAAAAGCAAATCCAGTTGCTAAAAATGGATGGTCCAACATAATATATTTTTTCTACTTTGCATTCTAACAAGTTATCTAAATTGGGCCATAAAATTGAAGCTGTCTAAGCAGCATGAATAGGGGTTTATCACTGTTCCTACATAGTGAAATCATTTCCTTCCGAATCCATATGAGGTTTCCAAGTAAAATTTACATGAAAACTAGTAGCAATCATTTGAAGAAATGAGCTTTATAGTTGCCTGGAAATAGATTTTCAAATACATTTGAATAAGTATTACATCATTTAACTTTACTCAAAATATTCATTCAACTAAAAGAAAACTTTTCCAGCAGAGATAAAATGAGATCAATAACTCAATGTTTCTTTCATCATTTGCGTTTTAATTGAATATAGTTGACACTAGCACTCGCTGCAGCAGAGGCAATGGAAAGAAGTCTTGCCTTTGCTATGTCCTGGGAATATTCACTCCCTGATCTCACAAAAATGTGAGGCTCACTATAAAGAACTCTGTCAAAAAGGAGTTCTCTGTAGATGAATTTAGTGTTTTCTATACAAATATTCTGCTCATATTAAAGAAAACAAAGCAAAGTAAACAAGATAGAGAACAATCACATGTCTGTGACTGCGTTATGGTGTCTGATTTCTCCCATTTAATTTTGTTTGTTGCAACTTCTTATATAGAGAATAGAACCATGGTACTTATTCCAGATTAGGAAGGGTGGCTACTCTATCACTTAGCAACAAAATAAGCATGAAAATAGTTTTTGCTTTGGAGGGTTAAAAAATATTCTATTTCTTTATCTTCAGCAGATCTTGAGATGACCCTGAAGAACTCCACTAAGAATTATCCACCCAGTTTAAAAAGAAGACAGTTGTTTATTCTAAGTTGGTATCAAGATACAGAAATGAAAATCCTGTCTCTCTTAAGATTTTTTTTTCAAAATGCATAAACTTATTTATATTTTGAGAGAGAGGATGAGAGCAATCCCAGACAGCATCTCATCATACCCTGATCCTCCTCCAGTCTTCCAGCCAAGCAAGATGTTGGAAGCACCCTTTGGCAGGCCCAGCAGGTTTAAGTTAATCTGGCATTGGAACCTGGGCTCTTTCTGGATGGCTCCAATATCATGCTGTAGCATTCCAATGCCTGGTCACTGGGACTGAGCCAGTATTTTTTTTTTTTTAAGTTAATCTATCCATGATGGTAAGAGACAGAGACAGAGAAAGACAGAGAGGCAGTCACACAACACTGCAAACCACCCCTAGCTTCAGTCAACCCGGATGATGGGTATCCTGCACAGACAGGGAGGCCCCAGGACACAATTCGTAGACCCTCCCATAGAGTTTCAGAATTACAGAGCATTCATTATTGTACACCACCAGCTGGTCCCAGGAAACAAAAACAAAAACACAAGAGAGACTGTGGGGAGCAAAGTGAAACACCAGGCATGGGTCCACAGGCTTTTTTGGTTTTGTTTTTGTTTTCTCATCCTAGAATTAACTGCAAAGAGAACAGAGATGTGTATAGTTAGTTGAAATAAATATAATTACATGCTATGAAGTTATAGGACAGGTGCTTCAAAGGGTTTTGCAGGCAAAGGAAAGCCTCAGATTTAACTTTCTAGGCTTCTGTTAACGCCTCATGACATAGACACTAAGGTAATAATGTACGAACTTACTTTGCATCCAGGTTAAGCACAGCAGAAAGGCTGGTGGTTGGCGAGATGGTGTAGCAGATATTCACACTTCTGTGCGAATAAAATCATGGGGCTCTATTACACATGATGAGAAAATAAGACATGAGTGAATACTGACTCTTAACAACCAAATTGAAAAGATATTTTACTGTCTAAAATATGAGAATAATTCTCAGCTTTCAGTTGATTGGATAAAAGATTAGATTATATGGATCTTTCTATCATGGCATATGAAAGTATGTCCAATTGTTTATAACCTACAGCAGATTAATAAAGCACATAAAAAGCATTTCTTTTGTCATTTATACTAAACAAAAAAAGAATGAATAGCAATAAATCAATTATGCAAAATCAAAAATCTCATTTGATTACTGATTAGAACGTGGAGCCCATAAGGGTAAGACATCTCTTTCTCTTTCCTTTTGTTTTGTTTTACTTTTATTTGTCTACTTTAGGAAATGCTTTCTAGGTTATTCTGCAAACTTTTGTTTTTCTAATATTACAATGGGATTTGCATTAAACCAAATCAGATGAAAATGTATTTATCCATATTCCTGGCAGTATAAAACATTGTATTAGCTTCATCTACATTTTTCACTATTTGGAATACCTTAGGTAGATGGAAAAATAAACATGAATACACAAACACAGGTGATTTTATCAAAATATTGCACATTCAAACATTGAAATTGCTTTGCTTACCATAGCAAAGCAGCTAAATCCTTCAGTCTCACCACTGAGAATATTTCATGTTTTGAATGGAAATTTGAGACCCAAAGATTAGTATTTACTAGTCCCCACACAATGTTTGAATCATTGAAACAGTAACTGTCTGTTGAAATAAATGAGACTCCAGCTCCTAGATAGCTTCTTAGACCAAATGACAAGGCTTAAAAACATTCTTGCGTAAAGGATGTAATTTAAAATTCAGTGAAAAGAAAAAAGCTTCCTATTTTCCTGATAGATTTCAATGTCTCTTAGAAATATTGTCAGTGATGCAGTTGAATATCTCAACCACAAAAATTTGGGGAAATAGTTCAGTATCATAAAGAACAAACAAGGTAACTATCATTCTAAGAGATTCTATTTTTTTCTTTTCTTTTTTTTTTTTTGGAGAGGTTTTTGCTATAGAGCACATTTGCTTGCCAGAAAGACAGAGACAGAGAGATAGAAAGCGAGAAATCACCCCCCAGGAGGATGGCCACGCCGCAATCCCTTCTCCTCCATTTTCCTCTCGGCACTTTGGACACGCACACGTACGTACCTGGCGTGAGTTTAAGACACCGGGTCTGGGATTCGCGCTGACCATTACACCAACTGCTCCTCCTGGGAGATTCTGTTTTTTAAAAATAACTGATAACTCGGGCGCGTGTACGTGCGTGCCCAAGATCCCGAGAGGAGAACAGAGGAGAAGGGATTGCGGCGTGGCCAAACCCCCTGGGTGGTGATTTATTGCTTTCTGTCTCTCTGTCTCTCTTTCTCTGTCTGGTGAGCACATTCTCACTATAGCAAAAAAACTCTCCAAAAAAAAAAAAAGATAACTGATAATTACTCTTCTTTACTCAATACATATCTATAGAAACATAAGGCCTCTATTATGCAAATACACATACAATTATTTCTACAAAATGTACTTGAATCCTATGACAGTAAAGGCAGTTTCACAAAACTTGTTTGTGTTTGGACAATGCCTTGTAGTGCTTCCCTTTTGTGTATTTACTATTCCATGGTCTCTATCTATGTTTCATACAGAGAAACAAGTATGCTTTTTAATCAGCAATAATATCCTGTCAGAAAGATGGTTTGTGAAAATGTACTTCTTAATAGGGAGGCTATTAAAAAAATATGAAATTCAAAGGTTTGAGGTAGGCTTCAATGGAATTTGAATATTGTATCAAAATGAGTTAACTAAGTAGCTGCCTTCAAAATTTCTATAAAAATTAGAAAAAAGTAGTGAAAATATTGTTCAATTAAAACATAATAAACATGTTAGAATATATCACTAAATTAAAAAATACATATTCTATTATTTGCAATCAGTGAAAAAAATATTTTTTTGTTTGTTTGTTTTATTTTGTGTTGTTCTCATAGGGTGAGTGTGTATACCTGAGAGAGGGAGAGAGAAAGAGAGTGAGAAATCACCCCTGATGGGGAATGGCAGCACTTCTCTCTTCTCTCCTCTATTCTCTTTTTGGGATTTTGGGTATGTTTGCACAACTGACCCGCATGACTTTTAAGTTGCTGGGCCCAGGACTTGAACTGTAGTTGGCCATGTAGGAGTCCAGTGCCTTACCCACCATGACAACTGTAGTTCCCCCTAATAATTACCCTTTTAAAAGTAAAATAGTTAAGGACATGAGATGGACACTTGGAGATTTATTTTTTCCTAACTCACAACCTAACGAGAGACATCTTTGCTGATAAAAAGACTAAACTGTCATATTATAATTTGCATTAACATAATTTCATGAGACATGTCATAAAATAACACATAATAAAATTCCTTTTAAAAAAATAACACAATAATCTGATCCATGCTCAAATACTTTTCTACAAGAGAACTATTTTAGTATAACATTTGTTTCTGTTAAAGTACTCACAGAACTGATCATTGTCACTTCTAATTTTACTGTCTCTCCCAGGTGGTTTTTTAGTAGGTATGGCATAAAGTTCTCCCTACAAGTAATGACCCTCAAATACATATCCCTAACCAATAACTTTTGAGTTCTAGAGAGACATTTTCTCATCTGACAGTCTGATATTACTAATTGGATTTAATATTCTGAATTCAACATACCCAAAACTAAACTCATGATCTGCCAAAATATACATTGAGTGGCCTCATCATCTATCTGTAATACAGGTAGAAGGCTTTAAGTCATATTAACTCTTCCTTCTTTATCACACCCATCTCTAACTGTAAACAAACCAGCTTATGCCTTCTAAGACACTTTCCCCATTAATGAACCACATTATGCCTACTGTTCCAGGCTGACAGAGACACAGATGGATCTCAGGCCATGCTTTCTCTACATGTGTGGGCCACCCTCTCTGCTTCTGTTGGCCCTGTTATGACGTAGCCCACTTGATGCCAGCCTCAATTGTAAATTGTCAAATAAACCTTCATTATTTATAAATCAGTTGTTCTTAGGAATTTCTGTAAGCAACACAGTAATAGAGTAATACAACTAATTTGGCCGAAACTGAGCCTATAGATTCCCAGCTAACTTGGCTTCTGCTCTAGCCCTGTGGGAATAGTCAGAAGAATTTTTCCAAGTTGCAAATGTTGACTCACCTACACCCTGTAATCCTAAAAACTACATTTCTCCCTGGGTTTTTGTTCTTAAAATAGAGATAGAAGTATTTTACATGAGCTCCAAGACTCTGCATGACCTATTCTCATTACTCTCTACCCTCATCTTGTATGACATAGCTCCTCATTCTGTGCTAAGCTACATCAGCCACTTTGTGTGTGTGTGTGTGTGTGTGTGTGTGTGTGTGTGTGTGTGTGTGGAGAGGTTTTTGCTATAGGGCACATGCGCTCGCCAGAAAACAGAGAGAGACAGAGAGACAGAAAGTGAGAAATCGCCCCTCAGGGAGGATGGCCACACCACAATCCTTTCTCTTCCTCCATTCTCCTCTCCAGAACATGGGCATACATGTACACATGCCCAGTTTGAGTTTAAGGGACTGGGTCCAGGACTTGAACGACTGTCGACCACGTGGGAGTTCAGTGATAATAGCCATTACGCCAACTGCTGGTTCTATCAGCCATCTTTCACTGCCTTAAATCCATCATTTTTCTTCCAGTTAAATGTTTCCTTTCCATGCTCTTTTCCTTGCTTGAAAATTCTTCCATGAGCACTTGCCATTTTTTATTTTATTAGATTGGAATTAATTTCCCTGGGAATCCTCCCTTAACTTCTCTTTTGTGGTTGTATCTACTGTTCTCCAGTTGTATGTCACCAGCAAGTTTCTTTCACAGTATTTATCATACCTCTCTTTCACATCATTTTGCTCGCTATGTTGATTAATGATAATTTTTCTATATGTTCTCAATTTATTACTAACAAAAAGTAGTAGTCATTTTAGGTGCACAATAAATATATTGAATGAAATTAATAGATACATAAATGCTTGACTTATAAATTTACAATAATGTAATTAAATAAATGTGACTCTGTTTTCTGTGCCTAAATATTTAAATACATACACGCTATAAATATTGAGATACTAACCTAGAAACCTAGAAAATTGATCCTTGACCTCTGTTTTATGTTTTTGATAAATATTAATAACCCTAGTGCTTAGCTCAGCACATGGCAGAATTAGACACCTAATATCCATTCAGTATGTCAATAAATTATGCATACATATACATTTTTAAAAATATTTTATTTAACTTTATTTATTGATTTGTTTTAATTTGAGCAGAGAGAGACAGAGTGAGAGAGAAAGTGAGAAGGCAAACCATGAGGTCCAGGACTCAAACTGTGGTGTGCCATGTGGGAGTCCATGGTTAAGTGCCCTTAACCACTACAGCACCTGCTGCCTCCATAAATATATTATATTAAACGTGGTATTTTCCTAAAGGATGGCTTTTCATTTCCCCCTTGTTTCCCTCTCTTCCACCACCCCCACCTCTATTTCCCACCCTCCTCCCACACTGTCTGTGGTATCCACAGTTGCTTTCTCTGTTTTTATACCTTTTAATCTTTCTGTTTCTGCCATAGAAGAAGCACAACCATAATTTGCCATCATTACTTAATTTTCCACATATTTTCTATTTAATATAATAACCCGATAAGAATATACATTTGTATTAAGTAATTTGCTCTCATAGTAAGTCAATGAAATGATATCAAATTAGTAATAACTATTTCATTTACGAGTGTCATGTTTTTGTGGCTCTCTTGTACCAGACATCTAGCATATAACAGGAAGCATGATATTTTTGTGGGCCTTAAAATGGTAAGGTGCAGGATTTGGCCAATTCTGAACTTCCTTTCTGCCCCTTAAATCCTTAATGTCACTATGAAGATATACTAAACCCCAGCATACAGTTCACTTAATTAAAGTGAATCTATTTTGTCTTTGCCACGAATTATGAATATATTTTTAAAAATTTATAGGCTCTTTTGAAATGCAGAAATGTGTTTAAAGTATTAGGACTATATTGTTTTTATTCTCTTCTATTCAATCTTTGAAGCTATGTATAATGAAAATCTCATATGTTGGTAGTTTTTCTTATTCCTAGAACCTGTGAATATGCTACCTTGCAGGGTAAATGGGTATTAAGATAGCAGATTGAACTAAGGGTACTAATATGTTGACCTTTAACTATGGAAGAGTATCCTTGTTATTTGGGAAAGTCTAGTGTACTCATAAACTTCCTTAAATGTAGATCAGGGAGACATAGAATTACTGCTAGAGGAGTATGATATAAGAAAGACTCCAACAGGCACTGCTGAATTTGAAGATGAAAAACGGACACTAGTAGGAGAGAAGCCTATAGAAACTAGAAAAGACAAAAAAAAAAAAGTTTCTCTACTAGAGCCTTCAGAAAAGAACACGGTCCTTCTGGCACCTTGATTTGAGTCCAAGGGCAATTTGTGGTGCAATTCTGATCTATAGAACTTAAAATAAATTTATTTAGATTAAATCCACTAGTTGCTTTGATTTTTTTACAACAGAATTAGAAAACTAATACCCTCACCATTTCTGGCAGGGTATAGTTGGCACTATCTAGCTTACTTTCCTAGATATTCTTCTTAGTTTTCTCTGTGGTTAATTATTTTCATGGTTCTAGTGCAAATTGCTTTATTTTTCACCTTGTATTAGGAATGCTTCTGTGTATATTGTTACTATCAGTCCTCAGAGCCTGAAAATCTCTGAAGTTCTGTTTTAAGGGAAGAATATATGTTACTCCTTGGTGCTTTCTCCAAAGTAAGAAATTGTTATCAGTTCTTTTTATACCAGTGTTTTTCTTTTGGATGGCTTCAAAAGAACTAAATGTACAGCAAATTCAGAGTTCAGTCCTCAGCCTTGGGGGCTGTGGTTCCGTTATCAAACAGCCAATCCATCTATTGACAGATTTATTAAGGCTATTTTAAAAATTAAGCCTCCTAGATTTCCTGTCTCCAAATGGAATTTGAATCTGATCCTGCAGGCACTCACCTGACCTCCCCTTGAACCGCTAGCTGGGCTTATTTTCTCTGCATTTGACTCCCTTAGTGATGCATGCTAATGATTGCAGCTTTGCCTCTGACACACCGGTTTATTCAGTTCTCTGCTGACTTTCTCATTTGGTCTTATCATCCACTGCAGTGCTGTTTATGCTTTCCCTAGTTTGATGTTAAGATAAATCATCTTTTACACAATCTCTCTTCGAAATCAATTTGCAGGACTCACTCCCAAGTTACCCTCTACTCTCTTAGTCCATGACTACTTTCAGAAAGGGTGATGGATATTTATCCAGAAGTCTTTAATTCTCATTCAGAATATTTAGGAAAGCATTTTCTATCAACAACCAAACTCATGGGGATATGGCAGGAATCTATTTGATATCCATTTTAGGAATACTTGGGTGTTGACTGTGAATGATCAGGGCACATTTTTATGAGAAGTCCAGTAGGAAATATAATTGTAATGCCTGGTGTCAGATTTTCTACCTCAGGCTGCAGATATCCGTTCTGGAAAGTGCATGTTACTAATGTGCCAGTTATTCAGGAAACCGTACGTAATTCAGCATGAGCTACTGAGTTCATATGGAGGAAAAAGGGAATGGTGAAACTTTCTCCTCCCAAGTGTATGTTAAAGTAATGAAAATATGGCAGACACTCCTAACTGCCTGTGCAATAATCATTCTCTACTCCTTTCTTGGTGACAGAGCTTGTCTGCACTAAGAGAGACTGAAATTTCTAGCCACTTGATTTCCTGCTCTCTTTTCTGCAGTGAAGTTACCAGCATGAAACTAATTCCAAGCAATGGGATTTCAGGAAGACTTGTGCTGGAGAATTTTAAAAAGTGTATTTTTTTTATGAAATAAGAGAGGTTCAGTATTTTTACCCCATGCCATTCCTTACATGAATGTTGACATGCAAGACTGTGATGATCTGGAGCTATGGCGGCCATCTTAGACCATGAGAAAAATGATAAGATCAGAGAGGCAGATCCACAGCCTTTGCTTTCTCCCTCTCAACACCATTCCTATGACCAGCTTGGGGATTCTTCCCCCCAGTTTTTTTACATTTTTTTACATTTATATGCATTTATATGCTCAGACAGTTTTTGATATATTGAGATTAAATAATACCTTCCATTCCATGGTTCTCTGCCTTGCTTTTTTCATTAAGAGTATCCTGGATATCTGTCCATACACACACACACACACACACACACACACACACACACGCATACATATACCTTTTCATGCTTTTTAAATAGTTACATATTTATTTTTAAAAAATTTACTGTATTTATTTATTTATCTATTTAAATTTAACCAGAGAGGGACAGAGTAAGGGAGGGGGGAAGGGAGTGAGAAAACAAACCAATAGGTCCAGGACTCAAACCATGGTTGACCATATGGGAGTCCAGCATACTTACCACCACACTACCTGCCAACCCCTATAGTTACATATTTCAAAGCAATTTGTATAAATATATACATGCAACAAAATAAATTTGATGAGAATTTTTTTCTTTGAGAATTATTTTAAACACTCTTTACATTTCAGATATATATATATCTTGAAGATGTTTTCAAAATAATATATACACATGACACACATAAACACATACGCATGTATATAGCACTCTAGCCAGTTCCAAGTCCTGTTCATCTGTCAGTTCCACTGTCAGTGCCATGTGCTGTAGCTTTATGAAATGTTTCTGGTAGAGCAAATTCCGTCTCCTTGTTTTTCTTCTGTCAGTAGATTGGTAATTTCTGCATTGCTTCACACAAGTAAATTTAAAGATCAGCTTGTCATATTTCATTTAAAAAATGTATTGGGAATTCAATTTGGATCATATCAAATTTATGTATTAATTTATAAAATATAAATCTTTGAGCTCATAAAGATGTTCAGAAGTAATAAAGAGTTTCAAGGCACCAATTGTAAAATTATAATAGCCTGATGATTAATCAAGTATAGTGAGATTTTACATCCATAATTGTGCTGTTCCAAGAAGCAATACCAAGAATTAACAATCCTGATAGATTTTTTTCTCAGTTGGTAAAAATGATTAATCTTTGCTGCAGTCTTAAGATACTTAAAATTTCACAGTAAAACTGAAGAACAGTAGAAAGAACATAGACACAGAGTCAGATCACTTTTGTGAAGTGTGACTTTGCTCTTGATTCTCTTTGAAACTTATTTTTTTAAAAGGTTTTTGCCATAGGGCATGTGCATTCACCAGAGAGAGACAGCAAAAAACAAAGCTGGAAAGAGAAAAATCACACCTTGGGGGATGGCCGTGCCACAATCCCTTCTCCATTCTCCTCTCAGGATTTTGGGCAAGGATACACAAGCACCTGGCATAATTTTAAAAACCTTGGGTCTGGAATTCAAATCATGGTTGGTCACAGTGGAATTTAGTGCCTTAACCACCATGCCACCTGCTGGACTCCAGACTTTTTTTTAATTTTTAAATAGGTTCTTATTTTACAATCCTCCTGCCTCAGTCCCCTGAGTAGCTAGACAGGGGTGTGTCACCATACCTGGCTTTTAGGGTAGGTTGGGAATTGAAACACGTTCTTGCATGTGGCTTCAACTTCTCAAGCAGCAGCATCAATCAGAATGTGCTGGCACAGTAAGGTCCATCAGACAACATTTTATTTTTATTTTTTTAAGAGAGATTTGTTGCTATATGATATGTATGCTTGCTGGAGAGACAGAAAGAGACAGAGAAATGAAGAGTGAGAAATCACTCCCTGATGGAATAGCGATGACACAATTCCTTGTCCATTCTCCTCTCAAGATTTTGTGTACCCGCACACAGGTGTCTGATATGAGTTTTAAGCTGCCAGGTCTGGGACTTGAACTGAGGTCAACTATGTGGGGATCCAATGATGTAATAATTACTCCATCTGCTAGTCTCAGACAATATTTTAAAATCTCTGTTTTTTTTCCCTTTAAATATGAAATGAGAAAGAATATTCATAGACTTGTATGGGTTTTGATGAGTTAATCTATTTAAGTAGCTGGCATTTAAGTAAGAATTCAATGAATAAATAATATTAAAAGCAACATGAACAATTTAAGGGATAAAAGACATTTGTCTTAGTGGTCTTTATTTAACTTCTCTTTCTTCTTATATAGACACTGTAAATTCATTAACTCCCTTTAATATTCCCATCAAAACTAAAACCATGTTATTTTAGATAGTACTGATATTTCACATTACATTATGTTAAGCACTATTCTTATATCCATGCTTGGTAGATTTGGGGTTTTGGATATATAATGATTTAAAATTTGGAGAAGTTAATACAGATTTACTCTATCTGTCTAATCAGAATTAGCATGATGACCAAGATTGTCTAAAAACATTCCATTCCTTTGAGGTTGCTAAAAGTTTTAAGGTGATGAAAAATTGCTTCATAAAAAATAGTAAAAAGAGACTTAAAAATTCTATTTTGTTTGATATTGCTAAAAAAAAAAAAACAGAGATTTTGTCTATTTGTTCAAAGTAGGCATATTATAATTAATATTATCACAAAAAATGAGTACCCTGACTACCAGGTTGGGTCTGCTGTGCTTAACTCAGTCTCTAACTCCTTGTTTCCCACATGTTCGCTACTGAGCAGCAACCACCAACATGGGCATGACTGCCCCTGGCGCATCGAAGTGGCCAGGCTGCATACTCTACTACCAAATCTTGTCTGACAGCTTTCTAGTATCTGACCTCTTAAACTGTTAACATTCAATTATTGTGTACTGTGTTTTCATTCTTCCCCACTATTTGGTCAAAATGTTTCAGTGTTTTAGGATTTGTTTTCTCTAGTGCTAAAAAAAAAAAAAAAAAAAAAAAAAAAAAAAAAAAAAAAGCCCGTTTTTTAAAAGTTTTGCAACCCTT
>NW_006200179.1:1319020-1412765 GCF_000334495.1 Tupaia belangeri chinensis
ATCCAACATTTGTAGAAATAGAATCCTAAAAAAAAAAAAAAAAAAAAAAAAAGTCCTGTGTCTCATAGATGTCTGAACACTATTAATAATGTTTCCTTTTAGAGTTGTATGTAAATGTCATGTTAAATTTTATTTTTTGTAATCTCTTTAACCAGAAACAAGGGAATTAGCCAGCTGTTTGGAACTCATGTTCAGAAGTAATTAAACATCTGATTGGATTTCTGTGCATATCAAATAGCAGGGGCTAGAGTTTGTACACAAGACAGACTACACTCATTAGAATTAAAAAAGGCCCTACCAGATGACAATGGTGGGGTAGTGTTAAGGGATTTGTTCCAATATCCCAGGTCTGTGATAAATGTCCTCCAAAAACAAAAATGCAAAATCATATAGATTTGGACCTCAGACTTTATATTTTTTTTTCAGCATACTTTAACATAACATAGAAATCTTAGCAGCTAAATTTCTTTCTCTTTCTTTTTTTGGAGAGATTTTTGCTATAGGGCACGTGCGCTCGCCAGACAGACAGAGAGAGACATAGAGACAGAAAGCAAGAAATCACCCCCCAGGGGGGATGGTCACGCCGCAATTGCTTCTCCTCCATTCTCCTCTCGGGATCTTGGGAACGCACGCACATGCGCCCGGCATGAGTTTTAAGCCACTGGGTCCGGGATGCGAACCGTGGTCGACTACGTGGGATTCCAGCGACATAGCCATTACACTAACTGCTGGTTCCCGCAACTAAATTTCTTATTAACTGAAGTGTATCTTTAAATTACACCCAATAATCAATGTATTTTCTGTCATGCAATCTTTTTAAAGAAATATTGCACATTGTCAAATTTTACAAATTATATCATTAGCTATTTTGTAATGGAACACTTCTCAATAATTTCTGCATTTTAGTGTAATTCTCATTTCTTTTCTTAAAAATTTATGGTAGAGTATGTATGTGCAACTGAGAGGCAGAGACAGAAAAAGAAAAAGGGGGGGAGCACTCTCTGCAGCACTTTCTGCCATGATCCTTCTCCTCAAGGATCTTGAGTGCACATAGACGTGTGCCAGTCATGCTTTCAGTCCAAGCAGGCAGGTAAAAGCACTGTGGATGGGATGTGGCCTCCAGCTCCACAATCTGGTAGGCTACTGACAGACCTCAGATACTAGGCTGATGTTACAGTAAATATATTCAAACATGCAGATAAACACTATTTGAAAATAAGTTTAAGTTAATACATATATAAGCTGTTTTAGGATACATAGCATCTTTTTAAAAGATATTACAATGAATAAACTATAACCAGAATAATTATGGAATAATTTAATATGATTAGAATCTTTCCCATTTATTTAACTATGGCTTAATATTGCTTGCATTTTAAAGTATATGTTTTGAAAGATGCCTATGAAAAGGCAAAGTAAAAACTCCATTTTAATATTATTATAGTACTAATATTAAGTCTTCACTTAAATAACATCATGCTTGGAATAGTAAAGGCTACTTATTTAAATTGCTCGTGGTTTAGAAACAATTTTTTTTAACTTAAATCTTTGAGCTGTATATTAAGAATTGCACAGTGGACCACACTATTAATTCTTTTCATCCAACATCACATAGTGAAGAATTTTTCAGGCTTAAAAGGAAGATAAAATCCTCCATAACACATATGCCCAATCATGCAGTCAGTCAAATTTTATTTCCTAAACTTCTTTAGCGTAAAAAGTGTCTATTAATCACTATGTTGATTTCATGATGTGGACTGTTTCCCAGAGCAATTCTGCAATGATCCAAAGATTCATTTTCATGGGGCACCAAGTTGGACTTGAATCTAGACTTCGAAACTTGCAATAATTCTTTCACTAATATGATTTTTTTTTTTAGTATTCCTTGGAGGTTACTGTAATTCTAACATGAGTCAACATTGTTTGATAAGTTGCAGAAATGCTATGTTTCAGGACAGGGCACTGACATTTAGCACATTATATGAAGGATTTTCAAAGTCTAATATTGCCTCAGTAGATAAAGTTACTACAGCACAGCAATTCCATGAGAGTTCCTTTTATTTGCATACTATACAATCATAAAACCAAGAGATCAACTCTGCAACATCTTCAAAAATTTTGATTTTTATTTCTAGTCTAGAATTTAAAGAATTATATATCATCATTGGCTATAAATTCTCAAGGTTGCCTAAAGACTGCCAAGTAGGTTCAGCTGATAAAATATATATGAACTGAAATTCTTTCTGAGTCTTATAGGTTACATTCAAAACATTTTAAAAATAAATGGTTTCTAGGATCTTTGGTATTCTCTAATATCTCTATGTATTATAGCCAACATTATATTTTTAATATCAGCTCTAGGCCTTATAAGTAGACAAGCACATGTTATTATAATATCTGGAATGTCAAGTGTAATATCATTAATCTATAATAGTTCTACCAATCCTTTAACAATAAGATTAAGTGTCAGAACCTGAGTTATTGGTCTTGGTCTTGGACCAGGTTTGAGCTGGTAAGGCTGAGCATCAACTATGAGGATTGCATGTTGACAAATTATATTCTACTGAACTTCAGCAATATTGATGAGCTGTACCTGGTTCAGATTCTTTGTAGGCTGAAGTACATACTAAGAACAGCCTAAATAAGTTAGAACTTGAGGGCAGAGAGAGTTGAGCTTACAGGAGGTCAAGTGTGACCTTTCTTGCTCAGGTATATCAATTATCTGCAATAGTGCACTTGCTGACTGTGAATGCTTTTGAGAGCACTCCTGTTGTAACATTAAAAAAAAAAAAACTATTAATGTAATTTGATTTACCTACGAGTTATTCCTATATGGGTTTCTCAGTCTGCACCTACTATTTCTTTTTTAGAGGTTTTTGCTATAGGACACGTGCGCTCGTCAGACAGACTGAGAGACGGAGAGACAGAAAACGAGAAATCACCCCCCAGGGGGAATGGCCACATCGCAATCCCTTCTCCTCCATTCTCCTCTCAGAATCTTGGGCACACACGCACACACTCCCGGCATGAGTTTTAAGCCACCAGGTCCAAGATGCGAACCGCGGTCAATGACATGGGAGTCCAATGACATAGCCATTACGCTAACTGCTGGTCCCTGCACCTACTATTGATACTCATTTTTTGTAGTAATTATGAGCCAACTAAATACAGGCAATACTCAAATCTTCCGGGTCTCTTGAGTGTCTGTGCATTTATACACATTGACAATTCAGAAAACTAAGAAGATCATATAGTAAATGGTCATGCACTCATTATCCACCACCCACGATTATCAACTCATAACCCATTCCACTACTCCACTCCCTAACAAAACTCCCATGCTTTAGTCATAGTGATCTCTGTTTGACAAATGACATGTCCATTTTAGCTTTTCCTCATACTAATTTCTCTGCTGAAATGCTTTTAACAGTTCTTCATTTCCAGGATCCTTCTGTCCAATTTCACTCTCATGGTTTTTGATAATGATCTAAAACCCAAGTCCCTCCATAAATCTGTTCACATAGCATTTTTGTTATTCTATCATCTTTTAACCTCTTTTATGTACATCTATATGCTCTTATTACATAGACCCTACTTAAGGCCATGAAAATTGTTTAGTCTGTATAATACTTCACATTCTGTGTATAACTCTTAGGGCTCAAGAAGGTTTGATTAAGTACTACCACAAACCTTTGCTATATAGCATTTATTATATTTTGTAAATCAATTGTATGCAGTTATGTGTGATTTTCTTTCTCCTTACAGCTTAAACAAATAGGATGAAATCTTATGTAAGTAAATTTCTTGTTGCTAATGTCACTTCCTTTCATCTCAGTATCCTGGGAAAAATAAAAATCTGTAAGTGTTAACTGCATGTTGATTATAAAAATTCATAGGTAATTACACATGTTTGTCTCTTAAGATCAGTTTATGTTTGGAAATTGTACTAAGTCTAAAAACTGCATCAGCAGCACCAAATTCTAATTGTGTGTTCACGAGATAAAATATTTGAAAGTGGGAGTCTTCAAAATGTTCATGGGAAATGTATATTATGAAAGGAAAAACTGCATAGATTTTAATGTTTTTGCACCAAAATAAACTCCTTTAATTCATTTTTCCATGAACTTTACAAAATCCCTGTATATCTTTATAAATGACTATCATAAGATATCTGTAAGATATATTCAATATCAATTTAAACGTTATTTCACGATATATGAATTTTCTAATTAAAACTAATTTATCCAAAGGAATTATTTTTAGTGGATGGATTTCTAAATTACATTTTATTGTAATAGACTTTACTAAGCAAATTAATCAACCAGGTCATCAACTCTGATTTTATAGGCTTTGCTCTTCAGTTAAATTAGATCATCCATTGATGAGGAATAATATTTTTCCACGGCTATTGGGGCAAACTTGAAAATACAATGATCTTTCATCTCTAAAAGACTGTCAGTAGTAATTAAGGAGATTTATTATTAAAATGTCTAAAATCACAGATTTTAATTTTCTGCTTCAGTGTATGAGTTTGTATTATTATATTTGTTCCAAAAGTTTAAAATAGTCTCAAAATTCAAGTATTATACTTATTCTCAATTACAGCTAATGCACCATTATACATTTGTAATTTGTTTTTCTAGTTTATAAAACTGTGGCAAGGAGAAGTCCAACTATAGCTTTCTTTTTTTTCACATTATTTATTATTTGTTTTTTGTATATACTTTCAATCATATTGTTTGGCTTACAATGAGACCATTTCGATATGTGCACATTTCTCCCCAGGCCCGTTGATCAAAATATCTTTAACAGATGACACCACACCTCCCCATTCCATCAATGCTCTACCTCTGTATCCCTTTTCCAAATGTCCTTTGTTAGTATTTGTCAAAATACATTAGAAAACCCATTGATATATTTTGTATTTTAAGTTAACTTTGACTGATGTGTGTATATATATATGTATACTTAAATATATATGTATCTATATATACACATATATATATGTGTGTGTGTGTGTTTGTGTGTGTGTGTGTGTATAGTATAGCGAAGTGAGGAGTTTATTAAAGGAGAAGGAAGGAAAAACAGAGCTCCCAAGAAGGGATAGGGTCCTGGAAAATGGGTTGCCAAGAAAGAACTGTGGCGAGGGGTTTTTATTTGGGTCAGGAAGGGCTTTGTCTGGACATGTTCTAGGTTTGGCTTGTGGATGCATTCATAATATTTGTTTGGAAGTTTCTGATGAATTCTCATTTCAGAAATTAATATTATTAGAAATAGTAATGTATAATGTTGATTTAAAAAATAAGATAGATGCATGCCAATTCCATGGGATGTCTAATTCCACAACTCGAGTTCTTCCTCCCTCTGTCATGTTGCAGTAGTCAAGGAAATGCGGGTTTTAAATGTTAAGATAGTTCTACCAAGAGAATCATCGGCCTCTATTGCTCTTTAATATAGCAATATTCTTTAAGTAAATAAAGTATTTTTAAATATAGAATTTTATAGGATAAACATATTTTATTATTGAATAGTAATTTATAAAATATCATATATGATAATGTAAAATTATATTTAAAATTTTTTATTTTAATTTATTAAAATATTAACCTATATACATATTTATTTCATGAAATGAACTGAGTAATGTATTTGGCTTTGTTGAGAAAGAATTTCTTCCCCACATGGAAGACAGAAGATATTCATTTGCTGTCATCTTCCTAAATAAGTATAAACTATAGAACATGCTTGAAAACACTTTGGGGAATATTTCTCTAGGGGGGAAAAGTAGATAAATGTGTATGTAATAGCTAAGCAATTGTAAATGGTAAGACTCTCTCCAGATACACTTTTTTCAAGGTTTTAAGTTCAATCCTAAGGACTGACAGTTCCCTAGTTTTGCATAATCTATGGCATTACACTGGACATATTCTTCCTTTCAAGTATATTTGTATTCCCTGGTACAGGAGCAAGAATTACTTTGGGCACTCCCTGCCCTTGATTGCCTGAGAGAATAAAATTGATAAAGAGATGGTGCATCACTAGAAAGCCTAGCTGAAAGAAAACACAGAACAAAACCATTGATTTGACCTGTTAAATGGATTATCCAAGCTGCACATGAAATTTTCTTATATTTTTAAGTTGTAACTAAGTTGATTTATGATTAATGCTGGGTGAATAGTTCAGAATAATAATTCTGAACTTAATACATACAAAAGCACTCATATGTATTTTCCCCCCACAGAAGTAAGCCCTTTTTATTAGTTGTACTCAGATCTGACTCTTGAAATCCTTCACTCGAAACAACTCATGATTCACAAAGAACTCAAATAATTCTTATTCTATTTCTTTGGAATCCCCTTGAGATACTCGAAATGCATTTGTGGAAATAGACTCTAGTATTCAAGGTAGTCATGTGTATGCAAATGTGTTGTGTATTTTAAGTTCCATCAGCTAGTTCCTCTGTGTATGTTGTCTTTCCTTTTAAGTTTGATGGAAGCAGGAATAGGCAAAAATGTGTAGACTAACAGAAAAAAAAATGAGATATGATTTCAGAAAACATTGTAACTTCAAACTCTAAAAGTGGCACTCTGGGGTACAGTGTGCACTGCAGAATTTTTGATATAGTACAGTATATTGTTCAATCTGTTTTTCAATAGGTTTAACCAACTGAAGACAGAACTATAAGCAGCATTAGTGATTAAAATGAATAAAGCAAACATTTTTATATTTAATATAAAACCTTTTTTCTTTTGCCTATTTAAAGATTACTTTTAAGTAGAGAGTATAATTTTCTTTATCATTAGCTTCTCTTTCTGAGCCTGTTAGGTATAGGAACATAAATTCTTTTTCTAGGTGGACTATTTCATGCTTCATGAAAAAATTCTTTTTTTAAATGCTTTTACTCATTAAATTATTTTAGGCTCCAAGAAATCTGAACATTTACAGAAATTAAATATTCAATATATAATTACTAAAATTTTGACACATTTTTTTAGAGATATTTTTGTTATAGGGCATGTGTACTCTTTGGAGAGACAGAGAGACAGAAAGTGAGACATCACTCCCCCAGGAGAAATGGCTATGCCATAATCCCTTCTCCTCCAGTTTCCTCTTATGTGGGCACCCATACACAAGTGCCTAAAATGAGTCTCAAGTCTCTGGATCTGGGGCTCAAACCATGGTCAGCCAAATGGGAGTCCACCAACGTAACTATAACTCTATGTGCTGATCCCAAATTTAGACAACTTATAACCTTACTATATTGTTTAAAACATCTTCGAAGCTATTCAAGACTAGTTAATGTTTTCAAATAACAAAGTGTTCTATTTTTGAATGACACCATTAATATTAATACCCTTATGGTCATGTGCACATTCACAAAACTTCACAGCTTGTCCTCTGAATTTATTAACGCGATTCATTGTTTATATTGGGTAGAAATCATAGGCTTTCTAAATTTTTTGGTTTGCATCTTTGTTATTGATCAAAAGCAATATACGTTCAGGTTTGCTGATATTTAAAAATGAAAAATACATATTCTTGAAAATTGGGTATTGCATTTCGTTGGTGAAAATTCATATGTCTAGACAATCATTTGAACTAATGTATAGAATAAAAATTAAGGTAGGAATCATGACCCAATTATTTACTCAGACTTTGTATTGTTAATTAGCATAACTTCCAAGGTTTTTTTCAGCTGTAATGTATTATATACAATATCTGTCCAAGTTACCTAATAAGCTTTTTCTTAAACACAAAGAAAACTAAAAAAAGAGATAAAATGCTATTTAATAATGATTTCTTAGAAATTAATATTTAATATTTTTCTTCTTAGATACTTACATAACATATCTGTAGAAACGGATATATTAAAACAAGTATTACTCAATAGGTAGCTTGTAATTAGAAGATAAAAAATACTATGGAATTTCTAACAAAACTGCTTATAGATACTTTCTGAGCTCACTGTTACCTCAATGAATGCATTGGTAACTGAAAAAAAAAATGATCGATGGAGAGAAATGGATGCCTCAAATAAAAGTTGTTAAGTCCTGAAAACCATATATATACTCTTCCTATCTGTGAAGTGCCTTCTGAAGCATACAGACTGAAAATACCATTTCCTATTTTCTCACAAACTAATGGTTTACATAATGTAGATGCTACGTAGATATTCCATGGGCTTCAACATTGCCACTCTCGCCAATCTTAGCAGAAGATACTACACAACACTAAGGAGAGACAGTGGACTGCAGCGTCAGACAGCACTGGCTTTGGTCTCACTTAGACACATATCACTTGTGTGACTTGAGTGGCAATCTTCTGAACAACTGACTTTATCTGTGAAATGTAAGTTTTATCTTAAAGGAATTTTATGTCTAACACTTACAGTTTTCAGTAAATGATTATTATTTTTAACAATATGTAGAAGATTTGTTGGGAATAGCCTTACACTACAAGATTACAGAACTTGAGGCAATAGTTTTTTGGTAGCTATTATACAGTTGCTGAAGATAGTAATATAAAATTGTTTATTTTTCTCTTAGAAAAAAATATATCACTATCCCAAAGCAGAGTCTAGCAGTTATGTCTAAATAATGGTTTGCACTGGCTGCCTAGAGTTGAGTTAAACAAATGATAGAATATTCCAGAGTTTTATATGTGAGAGTCTAGTGTTCCTCTAGGAAGAATAAGACAAGAAAGAAGAGTAAAAATAAATAAATAAAATATACCTTTTTATTTCTGGTCAAAAGAATATTAATGTATTATTTGCAAGACTTAGGCATTTTCTTCATTTGTTTGTTTTATTTCTTCTATAGGGCACATGCACTCTCCAGAGAGGGAGGGAAGGAAGGAGGAAGGGAGGGAGAGAAGAGAGTGAGAGTCAGAAAGCACCCCCACCCCCAGGGGGATGGCCACAGAGCAATTCTTTCTCCATTACCCTCTTGGGATTTAGGTCACATACACACAAACGTCTGGCGTATATTTCAAATCATCTCATCTGAGACTGGGACTGCGCAGTAGCCCATGTGGAATCATGCTGCCTTAACCACTGCACCACCTAGCTGACCGAGAGCTAAGCATTTTCATTGTCTATAAAGTCTGCATTGCTCCCTGACTAAGAGTCCTGCTGCTGTAAAGGATACACTTCACTTTTCTCAGAATGAGAAAGATGATTGAAAATCTTGCTGATAATGAGAACTTTTCTTCAAAGCAAGATCCAGGACAATCGTTACAGAGCGTGCCCATTCAGCATTATGTCCCACTCTATCGACAGCATGTTACTGTAACGTTATTTAAGGATAGCCTGCAGTCACTGTGAACAGGTTATGGCTTGGCGTGCTCTATTTAGAACAGTTATGTTTAGAAATACTGATGGGGCAATTAACATAGGAAAGTGCTGATTCTGTAGTTAAATACTTAGCTAACTGTAATCATGGTGAGATTTTATTACACACTGTAGAAAATACTAAATTCATTGTGATCCAAAAACCAAAGCTGTTTAGCATTCAAATAAAGAAACTAAGGTAGCGAACTATAGCAGATATTACTGTGGATTTAAAAAGAAATAAAACAATAATGTTGGGACTCGAAATGGGTTTGGAGGATTTTGCAGACTTTATATAAATATGCGAAGGAAAATGACCGCTAAGATTATTGCACATAAAGTTCTTTCTACAGGTTTTCACATTTAATTTCTTTTAATTTTGATGCAGTTAATTATAATTTTAACTTATAAATGATGAAAAGGAGGTTATAAGGTTGTACGAATTTCTCAGGTGTGTGATTCACCCTGACTACAAAGACTGTGATATATACTATGCTCTTTTAAGTTTAGAAAAAGGAAAATGTTATAGCATGGGAATATATGCAATCCTTCTGTAGCCATGACTAGAGATATAGTATAATCTTTAAAGATTTTGGAGGATTCTGAGACTACCCCATAAAAATTAAAATTTGAAGAAAAAAAATTTTCTTAGATGGTAGGGATTGAAGAAACTTGAAAGTTGTCTCTTTACTAACTCTTCCCCTAATTGATATTTCTAATAAGCTAGAATGACCATACTTTGATCTTCCAAGACTTTAAAGATGTTTTAACAGGGGCCAATTGCTGTACTGAGAACTAATACCTAAAACCTCAAGAATATAAATGCTCCATGCCATGAATTGTTTTTTTTCCATTTCTGTTTTACTAGTAATATAACTGCACTGGTTGTGTGTCATCTGGTGACTGAACCTAGACTGGCCTGCTGGCTTCTCCTAGGCCAATATTATAGAGACCAGAGTTGGTGGAAAGGAAAGGTGACTTTATTCAGAAAACTAGTGACCTGATAGATGGTGAACTAATTGCCAAATACCATCTCTTCCTTCTCAGTTTAGCAAAGAGTATTTGTTTATGAGAGATTTTTGCTATAGGGTATGTATACGTGCCAAAGGTTCAGAGACAGAGAGAAAGAAAGTAAGAAATCACTCCCAAGGGGTTTGCCATGCTGCAATCCTTCTTCCTCAATTCTCCTCTTGTGATTTTGAGCATGCATGCACAAGTATCCAGGGTGAGTTTTCAACATCTGGGTCTGGCGTTCGAACTGCAGTCGATTACATAGGAGTTCAATGACATAACCGTTATGCCATCTGTGGTCCCTAACAAAATGATTTTTAAAGGGGAAGATAAGGGAAAGTAAGGGGAATTGTGTGCTGTTTTGCACAGCACAGGAGTTCAACATTCCCTAGACCATGTGGATGTCAGGATTACAGTTTTTAGCTTGGCTAAATCGGGTGGATCTGATCATCACAGATTTTATCTTGAGCACCATTTGCTTTCTCATTTTGAGGCCCTGTGGTCTTTGCAAAGTCTCAATAAAACTGTGTTCATTTCTTCCAAACCAAGTGTGAAACAAGGCTTATTATGCCAAATAAGCTAAAGTATTTTAACCTGTGGTGTTGGATTTAATTTGGAATTTGTTTTTTCTTGTTGCCCAGCCACAGTAAGGTGGAGACATCTAAAAGAAAAATCGCAGTTACGTTGATGTTGAGACTACATGGGCAAGGTTCCCTCATATCAGGCTTTGGGTAGTTCAGAAACAGTTTCAAACACCTGTTTTCACTGTTGGTTGAATCACTAGCAAAAATGCCTGAAGACTTATTAGCAAGTTATCTAAGATGAAGCACTTGTTAGGGGAGAGTAACAGACAGATTTCTCACCCAGAGTGAAAAATTTACCTCCTCTCTCTTGACCATTGTTATGTATGCTAACCCATGAGCCTGTGATACTGAGGGTGAGACTCAGTCACCAAGTACACCAATGATCCATTTAAAAAAAAGAAAAACAAAAAAAAAAAACAAAAAAACCCACGTTTTTCCTGTCATTAAAGCACTTAAACGGATGCTGGGTTGAGTAGTTACAAGAAGGCAGCAAACTCCTACATAATGGATTCCTGGGCTCTATGAAATACAACACCCATGTGACAGCACACCTAAATAGCCGCTCTGGTGTGAAAAATCTACCTACACAGTTCACGTAAAATGAGATGGCTAAAGAGGAACCACTCTGGTAAGTGGACCATATGGACGAGGAGCAAAGCACTGACAAGAACAGAGCAACCGTTTGCTGATTACACAGTTATGGGCATGTTGGTCTAGTAAGACATAATGTTAAAATGAGTATTTGGGGGCCATCTGGGAGGTACAACACTAACGACATCCTTAAGCAAATCTGGATCCACATGGAAGGATGCAAGTCTGGTCCTGCTAACTTGTACACACTAGGGGTACAGGCCTATGAGCTATCTGGCTGGAAAAGTTGGGTAGGTGTGATCATGATGTGAGATCCTGTTCTGGGTAACTCTCTCTCTCTAGAAATAAACTGTTAATAACTTCTTTCTTACTGACCATTTTCCATATTTACAGTAAAACAGTAGAGATGTTAAGACAGCTTTACAGTGGAGCAGGTTAAGGTTCATTTGATCTGAACAGAATTAGATGATGTATATATGCCCCAGCCATACTAGGTTCTGAGTAAAGAAGTAAATCCTCCAATTCCACGATGGGAACTCCTATTTCCTGCTACTCTAAAAGAAGGAACTAGAGTGAGGTATCAATAGTCTCGCTTGGTCACAGCAGAGCTTTTGAACCACTGTCTGTCTCCATCATTCTGAATAGTAAGCAATCATCGCATTGAGGGCACTGGTAAGTGCAAAAGTAGGAGAAAACACCTCTGAAGGGGCTTTTGCCCTGCTCTCATCTTTGGGGGGCCATTATTAATGGGCAGAAAAACAGGTTTTTATACTCAGGGTAGTGGCTGGATTGTTTCTTCTAGAGAATTGTACTTTAGAAAAGATTCCGGTCTCTAAGTGATTGAGAAGTCCTATAAAGCAATCAAGCCCTATCAAAATTTAGAGGTGGAAAAAAATCAAGATTTCAAGCAAAGAAGTTTTTATAAAATTAATTTTACTTATATTAAATGTATTGATTCATTGCATTTACTGAGCACTTTATAATTAAGACATGAAAAGAATTGGAGCAGGGATCAAAAATAATCGTAATAAAAATAATTATAATAAAAATATTTCATATATCATAAGCTCCTTAATAGGAGCATATTTAAATATATGTAGATATTTAAATATATGATGTAAATAAACACAGGAAGACATATGTAAATGAGAACGCAGTATGTTATGAGAGCATTTAGGAAAATACATCCAACTCATACTATGGAAATCTGGCAGTTTCACAGGAAAAGGGGGTAGGTAGCCTTTATTCTTTCTCTTTAAAAGTAAAGTATCTCAAAGTTTATGGATGTGTATAATAGCTTTTCTTTATAAAATCACTACTCCTTGGTTAATACTAACACCTTTCAAATGGCAACCTAAGTTCACTGAAAAGTTATTGCCCTTAGCAGAGGTGAGAAATCTGCAGTACGAGCCTGGCAAGGCTTTTACAGGGCTGTCTCAGAGTCTAAGGAGGATGAGAGGCACTTTAGTAAATGGCTTCACATAAGTCATATGACACCATCTGGGACATGAAATATCTATCTTCATTCAATAGCCAAGTGTGAACCTATGTAACATGAACAGATTTACACATGGCAGAAACTTCAGCATATGCTCAGCAAATCTGATCGCTTATCGCAAAATGGTGAAATATCAGGGAGAAACAATTATCGGTAAATACTAGAAAAAATAGTCCAGTCTCTTTAAAACAGTGACTCTTAGAATAAGAATTGGTGGAGGGTTGGCCCCATAGTGCAGTAGTTAGGTGTAGTGTAGAGTAACCTGGATTTCACACGGTTGCTCAGGGTTCAAAATATACTAGGGATGCACATGCCCAAGGTCTTGATGGATGGAGAATTGGAGAAAAGAGGATTATAGTATGAGCACCACCCTCTTTATGTACATATATACACTCTGGCATTTAAAAACGGGAATAAAAATTAGTACAACACACAAGAAAAAAATTTTTTTTTTTTTTTTGGTAGACGTTTTTGGCTTAGAGTGCATATGCTCACTGGAGATAGAGAGAGAAAGAGATAGTGGGAAGGAAAGTGAGAAATCACCCCCAATCCCTTCTCCTCCATTCTCCTCCTGGGATCTTGGGCATGCATGCACATGTGCCTGGAATAAATTTTAAGCCACTGGATCTGGGACTCAAACTGGTTGGCCATATGGGAGTCCAGGGATGTAACCATTATGCCATCTGCTGGCCCAATATAATCTTTCTTGGGGGAGAGATTTTTGCTATAGGGTGTGTGCACTGCCTGGAGAGACAGAGACAGAGAGATAAAAAATGACAATTCACACCCCCCCCGGGGGGAATGGCCACACCACAATCCCTTCTCCTCTATTCTCCTCCCGGGACCTTGGGTATGTATGAACATACAACTGGCATGAGTTTCAAGCCACTGGGTCAGGACTTGAACTGCAGTCAGCCATATGGCAGTCCAGTGATATAACAGCTAGTCTATCTGCTGGCCCAAGAAAATAATTTGAAGGAGGTTGATGTTATACAAATAACTTCCAACTCAGAACTTGAATCTGGAGATGGTGTGGCCAAACGTGGATCCACTTTGCTGTGGTTTGAATGTGTGCTCCCAAAGTTCATATGCTGGAAACTTAATTCCCAATGTGACAACATTAATATGTAGAGCTTTTAAGAGGCCATGAGGGATCCACATTCATGAGTGGATTAATGCCACTTATTGTGGATGAGTATTCCCTATAAAAGAACTAGTTTGGCCTGCTCTTCTCTCTCTTGCCCATATTTATGCTCTTCTTTTAATTAATTAATTAATTCTAGATTTTTACCATTGGGTATGTTTGTGCCAATACACATATAATACAATATATAGGTAGTTATAGAATAAAACCTAAGCTGCATTTAAACTACTGTAAGTTTGTAGAATAAGAAGTCATTGCTAAGTTTTCTTTATTTTCCACCTCCTTTGAAGAGTGGGACTATGAAAAACTTCTTAGCAGTTAAAATAAGCAAAGCTCTATTGATGTTGGTGTGGGGATCAGGCAGCACAAAGAAAGAAAATATTAAACTATGCAGAGAAAAAGTCTTCCAATATTCCAGATTTATGTCCCCATTCCTGTGATGTCCAGCTACAGGCAGCCCAGCAACTCCCTAGTAATTAGGATATCCCCACAGTGGCACTTCCTTATGTCACTCACAAAATAAAATAAATGTAGTATTTTATGTATACCAGAAAAAAAAAAAAAAGACCTTCAAAAGATGATCTCATCAAGCCTTTTATGAAAGAGTTTATCACCATATTTTATAGATGAGTAAACTGAGATACTCAGGAATTTAGTACCCCTCCTTTTAATTTTTATTCAAGGTTCTCTCTATAGAGATTTTTTTTTAGAATTGTTTTTATTTAAGTTTATTTTTTATTACTATTTTTCAATTTGCTACAAGGTCATGCACTCACCAGAGAGAGAGAGAGAGAGAAAATGACAAAGCAATTCACCAGGTCTGGGATTCAAATATATTTGGCCATATTGAAGTCCAGCACTTCAACCACCATGCCACCTGCTGGCCTATTTTCTACAGAGTTTAAATGAAAAGGGTACAGGACTTTTTGCTATAGGGGGAAAAAGGTGAGGAAGAGAAAAAGGAAAATCTTTTTTAACCTTAAAACTATAGCCTGGCTCAAAAGGCTACTTGCTAAGTTGGAAAAGTTTATGACAATGCCCAAACTGAATTCTGCAGCAGTAAGCAGATACACAAATACGGTACACACATGCACAGACCCATACATATATGCACATGCACACACACACACATGTACACACGAGATCTCTGTTATCAAATATGCTTGGACAGAAGCTTATCCTATGTCTCCTGAATATTTATTATGAATATTAACATACTAAATATAGAAAAGATGTACATACTCTCATGTAACTCATGATTTTTTCTCAGTTTCATGTGTGAGATTTAATGCAACAATCATGTACATTAAGGTAGTGATTTTTTTCCTTCCTATGACTTGTGTAACAAAAGCATTCCTGTCCTTATGTCTCTGACGAGGATGCATCAGTCTGAGACACACTTTGATCTTTCTAAATTGAATATGGACATAAAGGGAAGCTGTCATCATACAGAGCTTTATGGAAGTAACCTGTATTCTCCTACAGAATGGCAAATCCAAAGGTAATAGAAAAATATGCATGCATTTCTAATATGTAAAGTATAACCATGTGGAAACACTCTAATATTCATTTCCCACTGAAGTTCTACAAACCAATAAAAATTATTTTCCAATTTAATAGTTCATGCTACCCAGTCATTAGCTTAGCTTTGGCAGATAGATGGCAGTTTGTATAGGGAATAAAAAGCACATAATTTCTGTTTGTTAAGCTTCACTTCCTGCCTGGATGTGTTAAATCCCAGGAAAATTCAGCAGCTCTCATATGTGTATTTTGTAAACTTTTACACTGCAATTCCCTATGGGTTCAGATATTTATTACCGCTGCAATCAGTATTTTATTATGATAACTGCCTGACTCCAGTATTAGACATATACATTGCATATTTACTGTTTCTTATGACCATAATAAGTCACATAAACAAATAGAAGTACAATCGTGTGCATTATTTTTCTAACCTCTATAACCACAGAAACAGTCTGCTAGCTCAGTAGGTGTGAAATTCCACTTTAGGTACAAGCTACTCTAATTTCACAGTTGAATCACAGAGTTGTCAGAGAGCCCTTCTGAGTAAACTTTACATTTGCATGCATTCAGGATCATTACTGAAAGTGATCGGAATGAAATTCGACACCTCCATTTATTTGTTCTCAGGGAGTGGGTTTTGAATTGGGGCACACTCTAATTGTGCTTATTCCACCAGCAAGCCAGGGTGAGCTCAGCCCTGTCTTGACTTGTCATAACAGAATTTCCACTTCTAAAATACCATCTTTCAATAATTCTACTCTTTGATCAGATTTCTGACTGCTCTGACACCGATACTGAATTTATATTATGCCACATACATATACAGAATACACTTCTATAGTTTCATGTATTTTGCTCTGAAAAAGTAATAAGATGAGTTGTTCCCTCTAGCGTATGCATAAAATTCCCATTCAACAATGTATTTTAATATCTACTTTCAGGAATATAGAATACAAGCTAAGGGAAGATTTTATTCTGTGGTCATAAATGCTGTAAACATTATGTGCAGACATGTACTAGATATGTATCAAATGTCATCCTTTAAAAAGGTATGATTGATTATGTAAACAAGCTTTTCAATAGGAAAGCAACTATAATTAGAAATCCTATTAATATTGAACGTTTCACCATTTTTAGAAACCGTGAGATTTCCAAGGATGGTTTCCTTTTCAGTGTTACAAAAATTTAAAAACTTCCTAGTAATTTATAATTAAGTAATTTAATTAAAATGGAGATTTCAAAGGATGAAAATGCTTCTGTGATATGTGGAGGGAACACAGGGACACTGCTAACTGCTCTTTTTCCTGAGTTAATAAGGGCCAAGGCTGTCGCTCTCTTTTTTATTTTTCTTTCTTTTCATGCTTATTCACTCACTTCTTTCATGACAGATAGAGAGAATGAGAGAGATGCATCTCCAACAGTGCCCCCACTCCAAAATCCATCCCTAGTCCCAGGTGACTGCCATGCATACCAGGCATGCACAGGGATGTCCCAGTACGTGAATCAGGACTTTTCCCATGTGGGTCCAGTTGTGTTACTGTGTACCACCACCTGGATCAGCTTTCCAGCTATTTTAATACAAATTACTCCTTACTCCATGCAACTATGAAACAACAATAACAACAAAAACATGGGTTGTCTTCTCATTACTCATGGAATTTTATGTGAAGCTGATAAACAATGAACCAAAGAGAGACAAAATCACAAATTCAGTGTCTTTAAGCATTTTTGAAGGCAGAGAGGAGTAACAGGAATGGCTATATGACATTTCTTACCCATATATTTTATGATTAGTTTCACTCAGTACTTTTAAACTTAAATAATCTAAGCTATCATTAGCTCAAAATGTTTCAACACATGTGTTTAATTTTAGATAATAAATGTTCTGTCCTACATGAATGCATCATTATTAGTTCCATATGAATTCATGGTACTGAATCAGATATGATGGTGTCTAGAAAAAGAAATCAGGATAATATGGAAAGATTTTATAGTTCTATGGATGATACAAATGTGGAAACTATATATTTTTTTCTAAATAATGTAGAATTAAGTATTATAAAGAATGCTTTGGAATCACAGAAAATGAAGCATTACTACTTGACTATGGAAAAGCAATAGGGATTGGAAAGAAAGTGAACATTTAAGCAGTGTATCAAAGGATGATTACGATTTATAATGAAATAAAAATGTACAGAAGGTGATTCTAGGTTGTAGAAGTGGCATTGACAAAATCAGGGAAGGAAAAACACAGAGTACTTATATGAGTAATCATTAACGTCTGAAAGATGAACTGTGAAGTAGAAAACAAATTTGAAGAGGTATATGCAACAAGACCCTGGAAAAATGAAAACAAAATGTAGAGAGACTCAAATTATTCATAAGGTCAACAAGCTAATAAAGGAAAGATGTGAGTAACTATTTGATATAATGGAAAGAGCATTATCTTGAGAGTCAGAGGACTTTTACTTGAGTCATCTCAGATATGTGAGCAAGTCCCTTAAACTTTTGAACTTCCTCATTCTTGTCGGTTAAGTAATCAATACTGAGCTCAGACTTTACCATGAAAGGCTGCTAAGAGAATAAATGGGAAATCCAACAATGAGCGTGGCACATAGAATATACACATTTGTTTAAAAAATGGAAGAAATTGGCCCTGAACAACTAAAAGGACTGAATTTTGGGTAGAGAAAAATGATGAAATGACAACAGGAAAATAAAATAAAAAAAACCCATTATTTGAAGTCTTCACAATGTTTGTGGAAAAATGGTATTAATGTATGAGTTTATTTTGGTGCAAAAATATTTTGAAACCCATGCATAGTTTTTTTTTTATAGTATGCACTTTCATGCATGTTTTGAAGGCCCTTTGTAGTACTGTGTGTTCACAAAGTCTTCTATACATGTAGTTTCGAGTGCAGTTTTGTTTTTTTTTTCTTTTTTTGGAGAGGCTTTTGCTATAGGGTGCGGGCACTCACCAGAAAGACAGAGAGAGCTAGACAAAGAGAAAGTGAAAAATCACCCCCTAGGGGGGATGGCCATGCTGCAATCCTTTCTCCTCCATTCTCCTCTCAGGATCCTGGGCACGCACGCACATGCGCCCGGTGTGAGTTTAAGCCACTGGGTCCAGGACGTGAACCGCAGTTGGCTACATGGGAGTTCAGCGACATAGCCATTACACTAACGGCTGGTCCCTCGATTGCAGTTTTAAGAGAGATAACTTGCTACCAATTATACTGAACATATTGTAGTTTTTTTTTTTTTAAATAAAAGTTCTTTGTATTTTAAAAACAAAAGGAGACTGTATTTTTGATCATCCCTCATATTGTTTGTTTCAGTCTCTGCACAATGGTTGAGCTGCTAATCTTAGATGAGAAAGACAAAAAAAAAAAAAAAAAAAAAACACTAAGTCAGGCCAGGTTCTCCATGAGCCTGGCCAAAGTTCTTTAAATATAAAGTAGCTGACTCCTGGGCAGTTACAGTACAGGAAGGATAATGATTAATTAGACTGGTCAGACTATTTTTATTCATTTTCAGTGGGAATTACAGAATGTGTTAGCTGGAAGAGGAAAGAGAACTAGAGAGACAGAACGAAAAATAGAAGAGTAAGTTGCTGATTTATATTAAAGGAGCCATAGAATAGAGATAGTGACATTTTGGTAGTGACTGCCAAAGCAGTACTGAGCCTAGATGGACCTCTTACCTTCTGAATTGCATTTTCAGTATAGACCTGTGGCCAAAAAGATCTGAGATTCTTGCCTTGGGTTTTGTTTCCATTTTGTTTTTTAAAGTTTAGGCTGTGTGTGCTCACCAGAGGGAGAAACAGACAGTGAGAGGGAAAGTAAGAAATCACTCCCCAGTAGGGATGGCCACAAGGCAATTTCCCCATTCTCTTTTTGGGATTTTGGACATGCATGCACATGTGCCTGGCATGATTTTTAATCCTCCAGGTCCTGGATTTGCATCATGGTTAGCCATACGAGAGTCCAGTGCCTTAACCACCACGACACCTGCTGGTCCCTCCTGCTTTGAATAGAGCTTTCCTGGTTTCCTATGAGGGTTGGTTAAGATTCTTATCTTCACTTCCTTGGGTTTCATTTTAGTTAAACTTTAAACATTTTACAGATGACCTTAATCATATTCTTCAAAAGAACCTATCCAAAAAAAGATGATACCTTTCTCAGGAAAATGTATTCTATTGTGAGTGCCAAAATGGTGATGTTTAAGCTAATATACTGGAAACGGCATGTATGCTGCAATTGCTCTTATCAATGGGTATATCCAGTGGAGCGTGCCATGCATACTAATGTGCTTGGTCATGTGTATTGAAGTGGATCAAAATATGGGATTTCTTTGGTATATAACTGTGTGAGAATTAATCGACTTGCTCGGTGGACTCACGCAAGAGGATGCATTCTATATCCACTTTCATGTCAAGTCAATGTCTTTCAGTATAGTAATCTGTACCTGTAAACTTTTATCTTTCATTCCTTGAATGTACACAAATAACTTCAATTCTTAGAAGGATTTTTAAAAGTTGATTTTTACCTCTTTATTAACAGCAAAAGATATCATAGGGTGAGTCTTTCCCCAGCTGCTCAGCCAATCAGGATCATGTATGGATGCATTGTATGTTGACCTGAAATCCGAACCCAAGCCTCACATGTGGCTCCAGTATCACCCAGCAGTGCTCTCCTGCCTGCACCCACTCAGCAGCATTTTCAAATGCCGTATTTTACCAAGTCTAAGTTATCAATGTTTGTAAGGTACGTTATTTTATGTATGCTCTCAAACAGGCAACGCTACCAAATATGATGATAAATGTTATCTCATGTCTCATCTCATGAGAAAAATCTGTATCACGAAATTGTTGAAAAGTCTATAAATAAAATACTTTCTTGTTTAACATTTTAATTTTGATGATGATAAAAACATAAGCATTATAGAAAAATGACTGATGGTAATTACGACTCAAACTTGAGCTTACTAAACCATAATCAAACATAAGTTCCTCCCATCATATTGTATGAAATTGTATGTAATCCACACATAATTACCTTTTATAATTTACTGCATATGCTAAGTTGCATTCATCCACTCATTTATTCATAGAACAAATATTCACAAAGTATTTTAGCATATAAGTATATATGCATACTAGAGTATACAAACACATATATACCAGTAACAAAAGTAGTAAAACATTATCATTCTCACCACTAAACAGCATGCTATTTCCTAACATGTACTGAAAGTTTATTTTAAGTGATTATAATCTAGCAGATTTTAACAATTCACATTTTAACCAATAAATTTTAGGATAATGCAAATTACACTAAATCAGTAATCAACTGTTTACTTTGCTCCTTACACATAATAACAAAATTCTCTTCCACAACCATTCTCTCTCTATACATACATGTATGTATATGGAGGGAGACAGTTTTTTGCTATATGGTACATGGGATAGGGAGGGACAAAGAGACAGAAAGTAAGAAATCATCTCCTGGAGAATGGCCATGCTACAATCCCATCACCTCCATTCTCCTCTCAGGATTTTGGGCATGTATGCACATGCGCCCGGCATGAGTTTGAAGCCACCGAGTCCGGGAGTAGAACCATGGTCTACTGCATGAGAGTCCAGCAATGTAACCATTATGCCATCTGCTGGCCCAAAATTTTTTAAAGAAAAAAATAATTTATCTCACTTTTGTGTTATTATGAAATTTTGGTTATCTTTGGCCTATATGGATATTAATGTTTTTAATATGAAGATTGTGTCATTTCCTTAACTCCAGAGTGCCTATTAATCACTGTCCATGTCTTGTAATGCATAGAGTTCCAAGGATATATTTCCCACTCATTTCTAGGAAATGAGTAAAGTTCCTATAGGTGAGTTTAAGTTATTTAATTTTGTTCTTAAAATTATAAAAAGAAATATAAAACACTAAAGTTTCTGTCTACCTTTATAGCTGGTATTATGCCTATGTAATATCAAAATTTTTTGTTAAATAATTTCAGCTTTACAGTAAAAAATTAACAAGTAACAAAAGAAACACTAAATTTAGCAGGAATTTAGTTTGAAAAGAGAAAGAAACACTTAATAACATTCTTTTTTTTTTTTTAAGAGAGATTTTCGCTATAGCGCATGTGCACTCGCTGGAGAGACAGAGACATAGAAAGTGAGAAATCACCTCTCAGAAGGAATGGTCATGCCACAATCCCTTCTCCTCCATTCTATTCTTGGGATTTGGGGCATGCACACATGCCAGGCAGGAGTTTCAAGCTCCGGAGTCTGGGTCTTGAACTGGTCAACTATGTGGGAGTCCAGAGACATAACCATTATGCCATTTGCTGGTCCCAACAACAGATTTTCTTAATAGTTACAATATACAATAAAGCAACTCTAAATTTTCAAGCAGTCTCTTTGCATATATATGTCAAACTATTTTGTCATTTTTGACTACTGTTTAGTTAGTGCAATGTCTAATCTACATACGTATTTCTTATACAAAATAATGGTGATGTTTTAAAAAATTCATTTTCACTATTATACTCATTCACTTCACTATGAATTTCTTCTTCAACTATAAATTGGATACAATAAGATCTTAGGATACATTATTAAAACGAGGAATTTTTATTGCATCTGTGCCTAACTTACCTTAGACTTGGTAAGTTAGTTTGTTTTTTTTTTTTCCCCCTATGAAAACTTGCATTCCAGGTTCCTCAAGCCAGTGACAGCATGACAAATGAGGGGAAGATACACAGGCCTGTTAAACCTCATCTTTGATAAGCAGGCCATGGGGCTCTTGCTTTCAATCTATAAAGTTTAACAGACCTTGAGTGCTTCATTCTAGCATGCAATCAATGTTTGATTCACTGTTACATGGTGACTGTGCAATAATGAGCCCAAGTCAAAGAGTCTGTCAAATTTGTGAAATATTTGCATTTTGGCCAATGTAGTCTAGCACTAGATTTAAGTAAAGTAGTGCTTGGGGATAAAGTTGGATTTTCAGATCTAAACTACGTTAGGTATATATTTAAATAAAATTGGTTTGAAATTATATTACTATGCTCTCCTGTTATAAATATTGTCTTGGGCTAAATTAAATCTGCATAATATAGTTAATTAAATATTATTTTAAAATAAAATGTAACCACATTAGCATAGTATGTGCAGAAGAAAAAAATTCACAATTATCTTTTAGTATAACTAATAAATTGCTCATAGCACAGGAACTTGAAATTCGGCCATAGATCATTAATTTAGTTTGATGTTAAATTAAATAAGCAGGAGGCCATTACCCTGAGGTTGTCTTTGTACTTTGAGTTTCTACATAACCAACTGCCACATAATTTAGTATGCAAACTAACCATGACCTGACTTGAAGCCAAACACAAGAATTACTCAGACCATGCTCAAATAATACCTGTTTAGCTATGACCAATCGCATTACTTCTCTACTTTTTCTTATTTTTAACCTTTAAACTGTACTGCCTGGGATGGTACTGCTACTGGTTAAGTGTGTTGAATCTCATATGGCCCACTCGATAAGGGAGTCCAAGGTGGGTGGATTCAAAAATACATTGGGATAATATGTATGCATGATGGAAATTCCAACAGGAAAGAGAAATGGAGAAGGGATTGCCATGTGACCATTCCCTGTTGGGAGATATTTTCTCTATATATCCCTTTCTGTTTCTCTCTCTGGCCAGCACATGCTCTTCTAAAAAAAATAATTAAATAAAATAATAAAAAAAGTCTTACTGTTCATACTAGACCAGACCCTTGTTCTGAGTGTTTCCCTATTTATAATTTGTTTTGTGTTTGAATAGATCTGTTAAATCTGATTTGCCTAAAGATTTTCTTGTAACATAACTATTGCTGATATTATGAATATGTGCATTCCAAAGCATTGTAATGTATCTTTTGTAAAACTTCACTGTCAGAAAGAAAGAAGATGAAACTACATGCTCTGGGAATAAGAGTCAGAAAAACTAGGGAATCTTTGCTGTACCACTTTTGTGACACATATCTCAGAGGCAAGTTTGTCTTTTCTATTTTAGAATTCTTGGGAAAATCAAATGACTATTCTTAGTTTAGTTCCTTGACCACTGTAAGTTAAAAAAAAAAAAAAAGGAAGAAGAAAAGTCTTGTTGATAGACTTAACAATGCACTGCACAAAAATCGTGTGACAGGTCACAAACATATACTAACACTAAAGTATACTTAATACACATATTAATACATTTTCTTTATCTATGCCAGATAGAATGATACTTGTTTCTTCAGTAGCAGCTATTAACTTTTATCTTTCTATTTTTTGTTTTAATACCTACTCATATCAAATGACCAATAGAGATTTTTCCGGTAGCAGAAAGCAAATGCTAGGGGACTAGCAGATGGCATAATGGTTATATCACTGGACCCTCATGTAATTGATCGCAGGTCAAGTCCCGGACGCAGGGGCTTAAACTCATACCAGGAACATGTGCATGAGTGCTCAAGATCCTGAGAGAAGAATAGAGGAGAAGGGATTGCAGTGTGGCCTTTTCCCTAGGTGGGGGTGATTTCTCACTTTTTTATCTCTCTGTCTCTCTCTGTCTTTCTGGAGAACACATGTACTGTATAGTAAAAATCTCTCTTAAAAAATAAGAAGAAAGAAAGAAAGAAAGCAAATACTGGGACCAGCAGATGGTATAATGGTTATTTCTCTGGACTCCCCTGTAGTTGAGAGCTGTTCAAGTCCCAGATCTGGTGGCTTAAAACTCATGCTGGGTGCATGTACATGTGTGCCCCAGATCCCAAGAGGGATAATGTAGGAAAAGGTATTGGAGTGTGGCCATCCTCCCAGGGGATAATCCTCACTTTCTGTCTCTTTCTGACTCTCTGGTGAGCACACATGCCCTATAGCAAAAATCTCTCTTTCATAAAAACAAAAACAAAAAAGCAAGCAAGCAAATGGCAGGACCTGTTAGAGATGTCTGCCACTATTACATCTTTTGGGATTAGCAATGTATCAGCAGTTCTGGGTCTAGTGGCTATCTAATCTGTATATCATGGATCTCACAGAGTTGGAATTTTTAGTTTTATTTCATGAGAAGGAATTTCATCAAGAAATACACTGTGTCTCTACTGCATCTTTTGTGAAACAGGAAAATTAGCTTGTTATTCAAGCTAACATACAAGAAAAAATGTGAACAATTACTATGACAATTACATATCATTGATTGTCTTTGCTTTAAGCTTCCAAATACTTTCAAGATTAGTCAGCAAAGACTTTTCAATCTATTTTCCCCTAGCTGATATTTCACAGTATGAGGCCTTTTTCAGTAGAACAGATCATCTCATCTAGTTACCCTGAAGGCTTTTCAGTTGTTTCTTTTCTAGACTTTGCATTATTGCTACAGCCTTCTTGTCAGAATCCACTGGATTTGGGAACAGTGGTTAGCGTAATGGCTATGTCGCCGGACTCCCATGTAGTTGACCACAGTTGGAGTACCGGACCCGGTGACTTAAACTCACGCTGGGTGCATGTGTGTGCGTGCCCAAGATCCCGAGAGGAGAATAGAGGAGAAGAGATTGCAGTGTGGCCATCTCCCCTGGGGGGTGACTTCTTGCTTTCTGTCTCTCTCTTTCTGGCAAGCGCAAGTGCCCTATGGCAAAAACCTCTGGGGTGAGGGGAAGAATCCATTGGATTTCCCCACCAGGTAATGAGATGTGACCTTCTCCCCATTCATACCCTGGCTTAGCTTTTTAAATTCACCTGAACCTTTCAACTCAAATACTATCTCCACTGAGAAGTAAAACACATTCCTTATCCAGGAGAAATTTTGATTCAATAAGAAGCCAGATTTTGAGCTAGTAGACAGATTTCAGACTATTATATGCAAACACTAGTGGTGTAGTCTCCTAAAAGAAGCCAGATCAAGATGGGAATAACATTTCCTACAGTAAAACATGTCAAAGCTGATTCCTGTGACATTGGGGCCAATCAGAAGGTGTTCGAGGAAGAGTACAAGTATATGTGAAGCCCTAGAAGTGAGAAACATGTTGGGTCAGAGGCTTTCACCAAGGTATTGCTGATGGGGCTTGTATTAAAAGGGTAAAAGAGAAAAACTAGGATGTAGATTTAAACATGGTTGAGATCATAAAGTACGCTGTAAAGTCATGACTTGGATTATAGATTTTGTCCTTACAGCTCTGGAAAACCATTAAGTATTTTTAAATAGGAAAGTAACTTGGTTAGATTTACAGTTTTAGATCAACTTTGATGTTGTTTGGAGGATGAGTTTAAGTTAAAGAATATGGGTAGCAGCATGCCTCATATTTCAAATAGACAATGATGGGAGAATAAAGCAAATTAACAGTGCTATAGACAAAGAGAAATGGACAGATACCAACGTGTTCAACAACAGCAAGATGAAGACTGCTGCATGGCAGCATAATACAAATCATCGGGTTCAGAAGGATATTGCTTGTCTAGACATAAAATGCCAGAGGTGAGAAGAAAAGAGACAGGAGAGGTAATACAAGGATGATTTCTATTATTTTATGGTTATTTGTTATTCTCCTGAGGACAAATGTCACTTTTGTAGGATTAAAATTAATAACCCCTAGGTGACAACTGGTTTTTCTTTCTAACTTCCCAAGCTAAAGCTTTGTAAAAAAACATGTGACCTTCGTAGGTTAACTCAGCAATTAATCTTTTTCTTTTGAAAAATGGTTACTTTTTGTCAGGAAGTTCAATGTCGAAGGTCAGAGTACAAAGTGGTCTTATTGGGTATGGTCCATGAATTATGTTATGCACTATTGTCATTAAGATATCACCGAACGATAAGTAAAAATTACTCTGGATACTTTGTTTTCTTTAAATCATGCCCATCTTTAACACAGCAAACATTCCACACACCCAACATGACAGTCAAGCCACCATGTCTGGGATGCAAACTCTGGTCAACCATGTGGGAGTCCAGCACCTTCACCACCAAGCCACTCATTGGCACCAGTGAATTATTTTTATACAAATTGCTGTAGCAGATTGATCATAAGTAAAGAGACTTGGACCTATCTGAAGAAGCTCAGCTTAAAAATAATGAGGTTATAAAAATGTTTCAGATTGCATTCCCAGTATCCAATTTATTTCACCAGTATATAGTATCTGTTATTTGACACACTTTCTCCTGGGAACACATACGGATAAGTTGAAATACCGAATTACTGTAAGTGTCAGAATATGAGCTTCTATGAGCAAAACAATTGTATGTGGATATTTTATGTTCTTTTCTTTATTTGATGGCTTGTTTTTTTGCTCCATTGTATTTTTCTTCTATCTATAGCTTTAAAAACTGATCTTGAACAGTGTAAAATAAATAAAATTGACACCATGGCTGATTCACTTCATATATTGGGTCATTGGAAAAGTCATGATGTATTTTTCTGTTTCTCTATTCAAAAATGTGTCATGACTTTTCCAACAACTTAATACATTTATTCCATAATACAGATTTTAGGAATTTAATACTACAATAAATCTGAGTTCAAAATTATATAGTGACCTTTCCAGATGAAAAATAATTACAAAACAAAAAGAATCATGATAAAATATGGTTAAGTTTGCAAAGCCTCCAAGGAAAACACATGTTGTTAAATGGAAAATTTTTATTGAATACAATTTAAAAGCACAAATGGACAGCCTCAAAGAATAAAGGAACATTGAAGAAAAAAATATATTTTTTGCAATTTTTCATGTGAAAAGGCATACTTCTAGTGGAAATCCAAGCTCTTTGTGGTGAACTGGTTCTGTCAAATTTATAGTTACTGTCTAAGGGTGTAGGCCAGCCCTTGGTTCAGCACAGAGCAGGTGGATTTTCAGTGCTGAGCATGGTTCACTGACTACATGATACTGCACCTATTTCAGGAAACAGTAATCATACGTCATCTTGTGATCTACTGCCGAGTTGTGCTACTGGTTTCATAAATAAAGTTGAGAGGTCATTTCCAACATAAATTTCTGTTTATCAGAAATTTTCAGTCAAAAATAAGTATGTAATGGGGTATGGAAGGCCAAAGTCAAACACTAATTTATCATCAAGGTGATATTTTATATGTTTAACGGTGGTAAATTTAATAGTGGTATTACAAGGACTACATAGAAATGAGTTCTGCAATACTTTTGTGAATTAATATATCCTGTTAGAGAGAATACATTAAGATTATTTTTCTAGATAATTTCTCAGTCCTTTTTAAAAAGTAATACATGCTACTTTGTATAACAGAGCACATTAAACATATGTCAAAGGTTTGATAAATTAATGTTGATATGTTAGTAAGATATTTAAATACTTTATACTTTTTTTTTTTTTGGTGAGGTTTTCACTATAGGGCGTGTGTGCTCGCCAGACAGACAGAGAGAGACATAGAGACAGAAAGTGAGAAATCACCGCCCAGCGGGGATGGTCACACCGCAATCCCTTCTCCTCCATTCTCCTCTTGGGATCTTGGGCACGCACACACACGCACCCAGCGTGAGTTCTAAGCCACCGGGTCCGGGACGCGAACTGCGGTTGACTACATGGGAGTCCAGTGACATAGCCATTACGCTAACTGCTGGTTCCCAATACTTTATACTTTTGAATTTGGGAACTAGAATGTCTTGATAATGTTTCTGATCATTGGCAAAGTCTTGCCTAGTACATGTTCATTTTAAGGTTTTTCAGCACATTTTTAGGAATGGTAAAAGGTAACAGACAAGCAAAATGCTGGCATACAGTTTTACATTCAAATTTCTGTAAAGAATTATCATGTGAATATGCACTTATTTAATTGAGGTTGGTATTAATTATAAGAAACATTAATTATAGGAAGAGACTAAAAATATAACTCAATTCCTATAGTTTAGCACATAAAGTTTAGAATCATTATGGTTTAGAATCATTATGTTAAAAAAATATAAAAAGGAGCATTGAATATTTAACTTGTTCTTTTTTTTAAGAGAGAGATTTTTCCTTGCTATAGGGCATGTGCACACATCAGAGAGACAGAGACAAAGAGACAGAAAATGAGAAATTATCCCCCAGGGAGGATGGCCACACTGTATTCCCTCCTTTTCCATTCTCCTCTCAGGGTTTTGGATATGCATGCACACTTGCCCAGCTTGAGATTTAAGCCACCAGGTCCAGGACTCAAACTGTAGTCAACTAGAGAGTCCAGTGATGTAAACATTATGTCATCTGCTGGTCCTCCCATTTTTCTCTTTTTTCTTTTTTAAGATTTTTGCCATAGGGCATGTGCACTTGCCAGAGAGAGGGAAGGAGGAAGGGAAGGAGGGAGGGAGACAGGGAGGGAGAGAGAGAGAGAGAGAGAGAGAGAGAGAGAGACAGTGAAAAGAAAAGTTAGAAATCATCCCCCATCCACCAGGGGAGATGGCTATGCCCCAATCTCTTTCTTTCCATTCTCTCCCTGGCATTTTGGGCACACATGCACATGTGCCTGGCATGGTTTTCAAGTCTTCAGGTGTAGGACTGGAGCCATGGTTGGCCATGTGGAAATCCAGCATCTTAATCACCATGCCACCTGCTGGCCCTTATCTTGTTCTTTACCACATAGAATAGGAAGCTTGAAAGGTACATTACGATCAATGGATTGAAATGTCGTGAGTATTTGACAGACCTTTTTAGATCTGGCTATTCCACTTTTTTCTTGTGACCTTTGCAAACAACATATTTTTTGTGTCTCAGAGTCTTCAACTTCAAAATTAAGATAATAATACTTACTACTTACTAGAATTTGGAAACTTAAAGTGTTAATATATAATTACTATTAGAATGCATATGAAATTAAATAACTGTTATACTATTATTATGATATTCCTAAAATAATTTTTTTGTTTTTAATTTTTAACTTTACCTACTTACTTATTTTAATTTGACCAGAGAGAGACAGAGCAAGAGCAAGAGTGAGAGAGAGAGAAAATGAGAAAGCAAGCCACCGGGTCCAGGACTTATGTGGAAGTCCAGCACCCTTAACTATCACGCCATCTGTGGGCCCCCCTAAAATGAAATTTTTATCATGAAACATAGGCTTGCAAATTCACATTTGCTCAGGTCTGCTTCTCTCCCTTATGTACAACTTAGCCTACATCGTAAGTAATTCTTTATCAAAGTCCAAATTCTATCTCGGTGGTGCAGCAGTAAATGTGCTGCTCAAGTCATGCTGGATTCATATGGAAGATGGCAGACTTGGTTCCACATTTGATCCATCCATGCAGAGTTCATGTGCCCATAATCCTACCCGGCTTGGAAAGCTGGGAAGGAGGGATCAGGATGTGAGACCCTGTTAAGTGCACTTGCCTGTGTCTCACTGTCACTCTCATGAAACAAAACAGTTAATGAAATGAACATCACAAAGACATCTCCAAGATTAAATTGTACTCATGATAATGAAAGTTAATACTTGTCGCTGCTACATCAGTCAAGAAATCTTAAAAGACTAACTAATACTCGGGTCCTGGTCAAGGCTTCACTCATATAATATCACTAAGTCCTGAACTTTTTGATTATGAGGACACTTTTTAATTTAAACGTATTTTACAGGGCCTCTCCTGCCACGAAAGTGTGATGCTTTTAGTAGTCATCAACTGAGAAAATTTAAAACATTTATTTCCTATGAATTTAGTTGCATTTTTAAAATTAAAAGCATTAATGCTCAAGTATTTATTATTTAGCACAGAACCCATGTTTGGTGTTTACATGGATCACTAAATCTATTCAGTTAACGAACAGTTCCTGGTGAAATGCTTTGCATTACCCAACCTAAATGTGTATTTGACTCAAAGTACTTGTCTCTTCATTTCATTTAAGTAAAGACTAATCATGGCTCTTATTTTGAGTAGTAACAGCATTTAAGCTTGTAGAGCACTATAAGGGGAATTCAAAAAGTTAATGGAAAATGGATATTATGAAAAAATCTATACATGGATAAAATAAGAAAACTTTTGAAAATAAACTGATACTTTAATTCTTTTTAAATGAACTCTTTTTTTAAGTAAGAAGATTTAGAGTCTATTTATGTATTTCTTCTACAAAAGAAGGAGAGAGAGAGAGAGTAAAGAGAGAGACAGGCACTCAAAATAAGGTCTTTAAGCCATGATTCACTTCATTCTCAACCAACATGGATCACAGCTGCATGCATGCACCCAGAGGGATCAGGGAGGCCCCAGGACATGAGCTCAGGACAATTTTACATGGGTCCAATTGCATTAGCTGTACCACCATTTTGGTCCTCAACACACTTTTTAAAGTACCTCCTATTTTAATCTAAATTTATCGTTTGAACAGAATCCTAACCTGTTTCCTGGCTTTAAGCAAAGTTCCTTGGTATTTCTTTAATTTAATTTAAAACTGGTTTTCTTAATAGTAATGAGTGAACTCATCATTGAACATAGTTAAATTATGTAATAAATTGAATCTTTTTTTTAAGTAAGAAGATTTAGAGTCTATTTATGTATTTCTTCTACAAAAGAAGGAGAGAGAGAGAGAGTAAAGAGAGAGACAGGCACTCAAAATAAGGTCTTTAAGCCATGATTCACTTCAGTCTCAACCAACATGGATCACAGCTGCATGCATGCACCCAGAGGGATCAGGGAGGCCCCAGGACATGAGCTCAGGACAGTTTTACATGGGTCCAATTGCATTAGCTGTACCACCATTTTGGTCCTCAACACACTTTTTAAAGTACCTCCTATTTTAATCTAAATTTATCGTTTGAACAGAATCCTAACCTGTTTCCTGGCTTTAAGCAAAGTTCCTTGGTATTTCTTTGATTTAATTTAAAACTGGTTTTCTTAATAGTAATGAGTGAACTCATCATTGAACATAGTTAAATTATGTAATAAATTGTGTGATCAATGCAAGGTGGGTGGGAAAGGAATGGAAGACAGCTGTAGACACCAGAGATAGTGTGAGAAGAGGGTGGAAAAGGACAGAGGGTGAGAAAGAGGGGTAAAAATAATTCTAGGAACTAGAAATGGAAATATTTTTATAATAAGAATGATTAAGTCACTATGCAGTATTTACTGGACTTGTGTCCATGCAAATGTATATATCAGCTGTGTTTGCTATGGAAATATTTAGATTAATTAAGGTCTTTATTAATTCAATACAATGTGGGCGTAAAACAGTATAGAAAGCAAACATAAATACCAGAGAGTGTGGGAGGAGAGTGAGAGATGGCAGAGGGTAAGAGATAGGGAATCAAGGATGGGGGAAAAAAAAGCAAAACATACAGAAAACAAGAAATGGAAAATTATTTGCTGACAATAACATGTTTGTTGATGTGCTTGATTGAGGCAATATACAGTGTACTCTGGATGGAAAATCTCATTTTGTATGTTGTAATGATGTACAGTGAATGAATGCAAATAAATAAATTAATTAAAATAATTATATTTGAATAAGAAAAGGAGCTGATAAACAAGGCTGGACAACAAAAGAAAAAAATTTTCTCTTGCAAGAGGATCACGAAACAATTACGTTTAGTTCACTCAGTTTAGTTCACATTGCTGTCCATCCTAACTCAAGTGCAAGTGTCATGAAGTAGCATGTTTCTCAAAGTGTACTCCAACACTGATATGCTTGAAAATATCTTTTAAATAAATAAAGAGAAAAGCCTACTTTTTAATCTATATCATTCTACTTTGTTATATTTTTAAAGTTAGGGGACAGAAAGTTGTGCAGTAGTTTTGCAACTGAATTCATATGGGAAGGTCCTGGGTTCATTTCCCTGAGTGCTTGGTGTGCCCATGATCCAGGACTGCTGAGGCCTGGGATGGATTATGGTGTGGGAACCCTCCTGGGGGTGCTGGGTTCCTATCTGTTTAAACAAACAAACAAACAAACTTTACAATATTTAAGAGGTTCATGACTTCTTTCACAGCTAATGAACATATAAAACCCAAGCAAGTGTGATGTTTGTACATGAAATGTAAGTCTGTTTCCCTTAGGTATCAGTAATCCCTCCCCCCACTTTTTAGATACACTGAAAAGTAGACATATCAATGAAGGTTTTATTTTTACTATTTTAGAAAGAAAAGCAGCAAATCAGTAGTTAGACAATAAATAAATTCATAAATACATAAAAACTGTAGCTCTTTCATAAACTAAAAATTAAAACAAAGACAAGTGATTTTGTAGGGGAAATTGCTTGTTAATAGTCCACTTATATAGGAGAAAAACAAAAGTTGATTTGAGTATCTTAATGGACCATGACAAAATGTTCTGTTTCTATATGTCCAATCAGAAAGTGAAAAAGTTGGATGTGGCACAATAAATAAAATTATTAGCTATATCACAGCACAAAGATAAGCCTCAATAGTCTTAAAGAAGTATTTTGAGTGTGAATGGTCTAGGAATTCTTTTTAAATAAAGTGGGTATGAAGATAGCATGTTACATTAACATTATTTTATTCTCTGAGTTTTAAAAATGAAAAAGATTCTTATACAATCTCAGGAAAGTACTTAATGATCTAGCATACTTAAAATTTTATTGCACTTTTATTTCATGTAATTTATTTAACTCGAATATTTGGACAATACAATACACTAACTAGAAATACGTGTACTGTTTAACTATTACCTGCTTTATCAGAATATATTGATAGTATTACATATTACATAACAAATTACCCTCAAGTGTTTCGTGATCAAAAACTTTCCCCCCTTATTAATGAGATACACACATGTGTCCATGCACACACACACACACAGACACACACACACACACACACAGGGAGAGACATGTTTGGAGTAGTTGGTTAGCCAAATTTCAAAGTAAACTTTAAAGAAACCTATTTCTAGGCTGGCAGGTGGCGTAGTGCAGGCACTGGACTCCCACATTGCCGATCATGGCTCAGGTCCCAGAACTGGTGACTTGTTTTCTTGCCTTCCCTTTCCCTCTCTCTTTAGTCAAATTGAAAAGGAAATGCTTATTTCTTCTGCTGAAAATTTATTAATAGAATAGTCTCTAAAATTAAGGCTGAGTCAAATATTTTTTATTAAAACCATGCTTAACATAAATTGAGCTAGAAAATACAAAAATATTAATAGCTTTATTGAATTTTTTTAAAAAAATTTTAAAATGTATTCATGAGCAAGACCATGAACAGATGCATGGAAGGGTGAAAGAGAGAGGATCTGGTGATGCTGAGATCCTCTTTCTCCAACCCCCGGACAATCGGGATCATAGTCATGCAAGCATCTGTCATGTTTTCAGGTCGACCTGTCATCCAAACCACTGTCAGCCCTGTAGCTTACAGCACTGCAGTTCAGTATACTACTGTCTGCACCACCAAGTCTAGGCCCACTAACAGCTTTTATATCTAGGCTGACCAAGTAAGGGCTTAAACCTTCAAAATTTCCACAAGATAGTTCTTTACACTTTAATATTTAGCTATATTTTTCTGCTTTTAAAAATTATTGTTTGGTCGGGACCAGCAGGTGGTGTGGTGGTTAAGGTGCTGGACACTCCCACATGGCTGACCGTGGTTCAGGTCCTGAACCTGGTGGCTTGCTTTCTCACTTTCCCTCTCTCTCTCTGCATGTGTCTCTCTAGTCAAATTAAAATAAATGAATAAAGTTGAATCATTATTAAAAAAAATATTGTTTGGTAAATTATCCACAGTGAAATTATACTTGCTGTACAAAGTCTTGTCATTTGAATGTACATAAATCAATGTTAACATGTACAATATTTTGTCCAATGTTGAACACATTAATAAGTCAATTCAATTAAAATGAAAGCCAACTTCATGGCACGGTGGTGATATGCTACAGAAAAGAAGCCAGATATCTCTAAGTGAAAACAGTTCCAATCCCTGGAGAGGTGAACTGGAAATAAGCTAGGTATGCACATGAGTGTCCAAGACCGAATGGTGTGGAGGACTGGAGGGAGGGAATCACAGCTTGACTAACCCTATGGAAGGTACTCATCTCTCATTCACTCTCATTACTCACCTGTGCATGCACTTTTATGAATAAAGAAAAATATATTTTAAAAAAGAAATATGTCAAGTAATCAATGGAAGGACTGATAAATCTATAGTAAGATCAGCAAGTACAAATGTTCTTATATGCATAGAGATTTCCTAATCTTTAACTATCAGGTTGCTTTGAGGTAAATTGAGAGCTTAAGAAATCATCTAACATTGATGGGACGAGCACACCTCAGCTGAATAACTAGACTCAGTGTTTAAATAGATGAATGATTCCCTATTATCTCCAGGAAGCTGCATTACTCAAGTGTGTGTGCCTGTGGGAGTAAAACTGATTGAAACCTGCAGATAACAGGATTAGGATTATAATGAACAAAACTATTTTCTGATTGCAGTTACTTTTATGTTTTTGCTCAGTCTCCCAAGAGAGAACGTTTCCATTTTTCAATCAGAATCATGATCCCAACAAACTGTGGATTACTAGAAGCACTCTCACATTGTCAAATATTGATTGTCATAACACACATCAAGAAAACAAATGTTGAATCAGACTGACAAGTGAAGCATGGGCAAAAGAAATAAGAGAGCAAAGCATTTGTATATAGAACGAAAAAAAAAAGGAAAGAAAAAAACACTAAAGAAAAATAAAATATGAGATGGTGAAAATAACTGTAAGAATATAGTAGTAGACAGAAAATGCAAAGAATGTGAATCATGCACTGTTTTGATTAAGAAAATAACAATAAAATAGAGTCAATAGTTGTGTTTGGTATTACTTTATGATAACTATTAATACACATTTAGAATTAATTTATGATGAAATCACACTAGTAACTAACTCACACTACCGTCTGAAAGGAGTAAAGTAACTGATCATAAGAAACATTTGAATCAAAGGAAAATTTTGATTTGATTATTACAGTGAAAACTCATGACGAGTTACCTCTCCAGCCTTGAACAGGACTATCTGAGTGATAACTGTCAATGGCCTTTCTACCTATAAATTAATGAGGATTATAATAATGCAGCAATGAACTCATTCGAGCAGAGCCTTGTTTCACAAACAGCACTGCAAGCGGAGCATGAATACCACGTGTACATTATTGTTATGTCCTCAGTGCCGGGTGATAACGATTTTGACTGTAATTCATGGTGTGTTTTAGGATGTAGAAGCAATAAAATATTGATCATCAGCATGTACAGCCATTATTCAGAAGATTAGATCAATTTATGAGAGGCAATAATTTGTAAATGAGTGACCTTCCAAAGGCCAAAAGTAATTCCAGGATAAAAGGATATCATATCTAGGGTTCCAGAAGAAACTTGAGTTGCTGAAAGTCAGATATTGAAATAAAATATAACTCTCAGCTCAAATTATGTAGGGAGTATTTGAGAGCTATTACTCTACAAATGTAATATTAGCAATATTGCTGGCCTTTGATAACTCATTAGAAGATAATATGTAGCTTCCAATATGTAGAGGTTTTCTTCCTTTCTTAGACATAAGCATCTTTCCAAATGTAAAGAAAAAAAAAAAACTCAAAGAGAAAAAAAATCAACATGGAAATCATTTTAGATATACCACTTCTTGTGATTCAGAGTTAATTAATAATGTATAAAACAGTACAGTTTTCTAAAAATATTTAAATAAAGAAAACAGATGATTTTTAAAATATATTGCTGTTTCTTCATTTGTGAAAATCAAAAGGATGGCATCTAGATTTTGGAAAATAAAGTGATATATGTTCACTATGCATTTTGATTGATTTAGTATAAATTTAAATTGGTTCATTACACAATAGGCTACTTTAGGTTGTAATTCATTCACATGTTTATATGATATATCTTCAATTATTAACCCCCAGGGAAAGAAAAGTCTATTTAACCAACTTCTATCAAAAGTACTATAATATCGGCAGATAGCATATTCACTAAATATACTGTAAAATTATAGAAAATATTTTTCTAGGCTTTTCAGATTTAACAAAATTTCCTGTGCCTTTTTTCATTGATTTCAGAATTGAAATACCTTAATCCAAATTTACAGACCAAAAAAAGGCTAAGTAGAATTGAAGAAAAACATTTTAATTGTAAAACAAATCATGATATTCTCATTTTTAAAACTATTCTTAATGAGAAAATAAATTTTACCAAAAAAATGTCCGAAGAGCATATATTAGACATTATGGAGCTTTTTCTAAAATAATGTCATACCTCAGAAAGAATGAATATGCAAAATTCATTAAAACTCTAATCTGTGGGGCCAGCAGACAGAGTAATGGTTAAAGAACTGGACTCCCACATGGTCCTATGTCAAAAACAAAAGTAAACAAAAATACTAACAAATGTGAAAGGATTGCAGCGTGACCATACCCCGCGGTTGGTGCTTTCTCTCTTGGCCAGCACACACAATTCCTGGCATTTAAAAAAAAAAAAAGAAAGAAAGAAAGAAAAAGAGGTATGATTGAGTAATGAGAATGTATCAAATGCAAAATATATTGTTTATTCAACAAATTTTAGGTAAACTATGATGACCATTTTTTTAATATAAATTGTGACATTGCACAAAGGGAAAAAGTATGGCATTCTGAACGATAAAATAAAATCTTAAATTTGTGGCACATGGATATGATATCCTCAATTATAATACTCCTTCTCCAACTAATGAAGAGGAAACAGGAGTAAAATTTAGAAGCACAGAAGTGGGTTTAAAGCAAGAAAAGCACAGAAAGGCCAAATCAAAGAAATTTGGTTAAGAACTTGAAATGTGACTTTTTTCCCTTCCTGACAGAAAAGAAAGGCATTTGGTCGAGATAGTCTTTCATTTTTTCCACTCACTGTGTAGACCATGATCGTAGCTCCTGTAGTCAGCTACATCAAATGAGATCAGGAGACCCTGGGTAGCCATGTGGTGGTGGAATGGACTGACTCAGTGTGGCCATGATTGTCACGGGTTTTGGACTTAGCCCAAGGGCAGTTCGAATGCTGGTTCTGTTAATTTCCACTATTAAATGGAAATAATGATACTTTTATTAAGATTTTTTTCAAGGTTTAACTTAAATCAGTGCAAAGAAAAGCAAAAAGTGCTCCTTAAATAAAATCTTCTCATTGTAAATGTATCCTTTCTTACCCGGAAGTGAAAATATAGTAATTTAGTTATGTGACAGGCTTTAATTGCATTTATTATACATTTGTTAAAGTTTGCTTACAAAATTTATCCTCAATTGTCAATTGCTAACTACTATAAGAGTGTAGATAATTTATGTAAATATTTTTATGAGAAAACTCTACAAAGTATTCATTTAATTAAATTATAAATGTGAATTATGGATGGTTTAAAGCACATGATAAATTAGCAACCTATGCAATTAGGTTTAGCTTTCAGCTCCAGTTTAAAACAGTTCACCTCTATTTCTGCATCCCCTCCAAATTACCTGTTACAGTCACTTTATTAAAAATACTGTAAATCTCCAATAAGTAGGTGCCAAAAAGTTCTTTGGTTTAAAAACCTAATAATTTAAAAACAATAAATTTTACTGAAAATCGTCCAAATAAAGAATTGCATGTAGTCTTATTATACTGTGCAATTTGACTTTGTTAAATTTAGATATATATGTAAATAAATACATGGTCATATAACCTATGGTGATTATATACCATATATATATATGCACACACATGTATATATAGACAAACATATATGAAATGTACATATGTGTGTATGTATGTTATATATATGTGTGTATATATATGTATGTGTGTGTGTATATCCAAGGGGCCGAGACATACAGTCACTTGTTTTCTTTGATTTTCTCCATGGATTTTCTGTGCTAATAGAAGTGTGTAATAGGTAAGCCTTTAAAATTCCTTTAGAGGGGATGCCAGGTGGTGTGGTGGTTCAGGTGTTGAACTCCCATATTGTTGACCATGGTCAGCATAGACATAGCAGATTGCTTTTTCATTTTTCCTTCTCTCTCTCTAGTCATATTAATGATTATAATAATAAATGACATTAAGTTAAAAATTACAGTGGATATGGTGAACCAGGTTTTTTTTTAATAAACATTGTCACATGACTTGGTTATTTAGGACATGATATATTTGTAATGACACATTTCTGTATCAACCATTTCTGGGGTAAAGGCTTTATGATTTTAATGTAACATTTTCTATATTATAACAAATTTTATAGGGAAAACATGCCCATAAGAGAAAGAGAGAGCAAGAGAGAAGCACCTTCAGTGGTCTCATCCCACTGTGATCCCCTTTACCAAACTCTTCAGCACCTCAGGATTCTGGGCACAAGTGTGTTGTGCACCTGAGGGGTTTTCAAGCCAGCCTGGGAATCTGAATCTGAGGTTGGCCACATGGCTTCCAGACTTGCAGGACATTTGCATTACCACTGTTACACTGGGGCTAGATCTAGCATTTTTTACATTGTGGTTGAATTGATCACTCCAGTTTCCATTGGTTCTAATTTTCCAATCAGATCACACATGTAACATACATTCTATCTGTCCATATCACTATCTAAAATAGCTTTAAGGAACATGAGACTGTATCAGTTCAATTTCCCTCAGTATGTATTATAGTTCATTAGTTCAAAGACACTTTTTTCATATTTTGACTGAATTCTTACAGTTGGTGCTATGCTACAATCAGTATGAGACAGGCAGCAATTTTGATATGGTTGTCAGGGATTGTAATGTGATTATTTGACCAAAATTGTTCATATTTTCATTTCAGTTGAGTTATGTGCATTATTGGGAATACATAAATTGAGATGAACTATTATTCCAGTAAAAATTAAACATTAAGAGTAAACAACTTTGTTATTTGAGACTTAGAAACAAAATCCAGGCTTAGGGCCAGCCTGTGACATGGTTAAGACACTAGGATCTTGTATGGCTGACTGCCTGGTTTGAGTCCTGGACCCGGTGGTTGAAAATTACACCTGGGCATACGTGCATACATGTCCAAAATCCCAAGAGGAGAACAGAAAAGAGGAAATTGTGGTGTGGCCATCACTTCTGGAGGGTGATTTCTCACTTTCTCTGTTTCTTCATAACTTCTGAAGGGTGATTTCTCACTTTCTCTGTTTCTCGTGACTGAACGTGTCCAACAGAAAACAAAAGAAAAAAAATCATGCATAGATTTGTAAAGGAAATATTTATTATTAAAAGAATGGCCATGTATCTATTTTCTTGAAGCAGAAATTAAACTACTTAAGAAAAGAAATACCCTTAGGTCAGAGACAGTGTCTACTTCATGAGAAAGTTCAAAAGGATGTTTGGCAACTGCCAAACTAAATGCAAGAGACATTGTCTACCTCTTGAGCAAGGATAAAAGAAACTTCAAAATAATAAGAGATTGGTGTGACTAATGTCACATATTTTGTCTTAACAAAACATAATGATTCTTCGTACAAGCGTTCTCTTACATTTGGTAAAGTTCAGTTTATCAAAAGAGCATGAAATTAGCTACATAAATTGTTAAAAGAGAACTAACACTTCCTTTTAAAGTGTAACTACCCAAAAACCAGAATTGTCTCATAACATCAGAAAATTTGTGTAGTGGAGAGATAATAATAAGTTATTAGAGTCATAAGGCTTATAAGGAAAAAGTAAGATGTTATTAGACTCGTAAGTTTATTATTATATTAGAGTCATAGGAAAACCTAAGACTAGGTGAGGAATGAACATCACTAACAAGAGCGGTGACAGAATGGAGGCCTGAGCCTCTGTAGTAATAGTTATCCATAGTTAAGCTGTGGTTTGAATCGCGTGTCAGGTATGAACCTACACAGGTGAAGCATTCGAATGAGGATGAAAAGCCATTTAAATGAAATATGAGAACTATATTACATATTTCTAAAAAATTATTTTCACACACAAAGACTTTAGTCATTTGCATAGACATATCAGTCTAGTGCCTTGGTAATTTAGGAAATGACTATTAACACTGATGAAAAAACTTATGTCATACTATATCTTATCTTACTTTTAAGAGGATAAAATTGCTATCTTTATATTCGCTCATATATAGTAACCAAACCTTTATGAACAATTTAGAATGAAAATATAAATATTGTTTCATGTATACCCCTATTTAAATATATTTATGTGAATATATATTTAAATATATGTACATACACACAGATATATAATATATATGTATATGCACACATATACAGGGGTACTTAATAAATAGCTCTTTAAAAAATGGAATAAAAATATCAGTTTAATTAGTTGCAAAAACAATTTTGAAATCCATGCATAGCTTTTTCGTAATCTGCATTTTCCATGAACTTTTTAAAAACCCTTTGTATTGGGTTGACAGGAAGATCATGATGCATTTTTACATTGAAAACACAGAAAAATATGACATGATCTTCCTGATGACCTAATATATATTGTGTGTGTGTGTGTGTGTGTCTAGATGTAAAATGTTACATCTTCTTTTAAAATTTCCCCTTTTGGGGAGGACAATTCTAAACGTTTATTAAAAGAAATTTTCTAAGCTCACATGCATTTAATTTCTTATATTCAGCCATTTATATAGTATCATATTGTAGTAGTCAGATGTACTTATTTGTAAATTAATGAATCAAGAAGGGAAACCCTTTTCAAAGCAATTTTCCCATATAAAACCATGGCAGAGGCCTTGTCTATTTATAAAACAAAGGGCATATGAACATGGAGAGAAGAAAGATGCAAGTAATAAGAAAAAGCAGAATAAATGAATGCTCACTAGGACATCTACGGAAAAGCAGTTGAATGAAGTAACAACAGTACCTCAGGAAAATAGAGTGTTTTACCATGGGCTTGCTCTCCCCTCTGGCACAATCACAACAGCTGTGCCATCCAGCCCTATCAGTCATAATCTAGGATAGCGCCTCTTTCTATTAACCAAGCAATAGAGAAACAAAAATTACTTTATACTAGTCCATATGAGGCACGCTGTTTGCTGCAATGCATTCTGATGGCTTAATTAGGTGACCGTGTGGCACATGGGGTTTTCCAAGCCAGGTTCATCACACAAAGGCCATATCATCAAAGCAGAATGGTCCAGCATTGTGCAGCTGGATTACAAATACAAGTTTCTTCATGAGTGTTTTGCAGCAGACTGTCTGCTTGTTTGCTTCCATCTACTTAAACAATTAAAGAAAGCTTTACACTAGAAGACCCAAGTTAATAACGAGACCCGGAACCAAAATATAGCTGGCAAGTTATTGAATTCTCATCTTCAACTGAGTCTCTAGAAAGTAATGAATGTACTATATTTGTTCCCTTAAGCATTTTTTCTCTTTCAAGACTTGACATTTTTAAGAATAGAATTTGAAATCCTTTGTGACACCTACAAACACACAAATACAGAATGCATATATTTAAATACCTACATTTATCTATGTGTCTACATAGACAAACACATACATATCTACGCATATATCTAAATACCTACATATATCTGTGTCTACATAGACAAACACATACATATCTATGAACTTATCTACATCTATCTGTCCATCCATCCATAATGGTCAAGAAATATATAATAATCAAAGGATTTTTAAAAGAGTGTCTATCTTGTAAACAAATATAGGGTAAAGATTTTGAAAAACAAAAGTATAAAGAAAGAATAAATCATATAAGTTAGTTATTTTAACAGCCACTTATTCTGCAGTATGATTGTAACATTAACATTACAAGTAGCACTTTTAACTTTGTTAATTGTCTAGAAAATTCTGCTAGTGTTAACACCTACATAAGGGACAACAGAGAATACTAAGTATATACGCATATGTCCATAAATGGTGAATTTAAGTAGAATTTTCAGTTTATGATACATGAAAGTTCATAGAAAATCGTAAACTAAAAGTTAGCTCTAAAATCAACTGAACGTATTCCAGTGTGCCATCTGTTTTCTAATTGGTATTTATAAATAATTGTAGATTATACACCATATAATGATACATACATATTAAATTCAATCATAGCTACCATTGGTTCATCCTTCAAATATAAAATTTTAGGGTCATTAAGCTTTTATTTTTATTTATTTAGCTATTAACTAAAAAACTATTAACAAAAAAACTAAAGTTTTTTTGCCATAGGATGTGTGGACTCACCAGAAGAAACAGAGAAAGGCAAAGAGAGGGAAACTGAGAAATCACTCCCAAGGGGAGATGGCCATGCCACAATCCCTTCTCCTCCATCTTCCTCCTGGGATTTTTGAGCATGCATGTTCAAGCATCTGGCATGATTTTCACACTGTTGGTTCTGGGACTCGAACTGAAATAGGTTATGTGGGAATCTAGCACCTTAACCACCAGAACACCTGCTGACCCTTGGGCCACTATTATTATTACTTTAGAAATAGATATTTTTGCTATAGGGTGTGTGCACATACCAGAGAAACAGAAAGCGAGAAATCATCCCCTAAGCGGATGGCACACCAAAATCCCTTCTCCTCCATTCTCCTCTTGGGATCTTGGCCGTGTACCCACAGAGTGTTTCTATATTGATTGCAGAGTTGCATTTTGTTTTCTTGACTTTTTTTAGTTTTTTAGTTAATAGCTATTCAATTTGTTACTTAGTTTTTAAGGTTGAGTTCATTACTCTGTTAACACCATGTCTTTTCTCAAGGGGAAAATACATATAGGAATAAAATCCTTATATATGCCATAAAGTTTACATGCCAATTCTTTTATTTATTTATATATTAAAATTATTTTATTAAACTTCATTTATTTATTTTTAAATTTGACCAGAGAGGGACAGAGCGACCAAGAGAGAAAGAGAGAGAGAGAAAGTGAGAAAGCAAGCCTCCATGTCCGGGACTTGAACTGGTAGTCGGCCATGTGGAAGTCCTGTACCCTTAACCACCATGCCATCTTGGCCCCACATGTCAATATTTAAATTTACCTGTAGAAAGCAATTCTAAAATGGGTATTCTATTTATGTAGCTATAAATTGTCATTTTTCCTTCATAAAATTGAATTTTAGAGAAGGATTTTAATGGAGTAAATGAAAGTAAATACGTTTACTTACTTATGGATTTTGGGAAAATACCTTAGGATTAGGAAGTAGAAAAGGATGAGATAAGATGAAATATAAAAACATGCATTTTGAGTTCTTGAAACCTTGAATACTTATGAAGTTGTAACATAAATAACTGTAATATTGATTTAAAGAAAACACAAGAAAGTAAAAACACTTGAAAGTGATTGACTCGTATTTTAAAAAGGTATTAATATTGGTATATAAAATATAAATAAAGGATTGAAATACTCTTGTCACAAGCAATCTAATGACTTCAAAGATAAAATATACAGCTAATATTAACAGACATGAATTACATAATAATTAACTAGGAATCATATGAAATGCATATTTAAAACAGAAGAATGCAGCTTCAAAGCAGAGAATTAAATTACTGGAAGAGCATTTATATTGAATTTTACAGCCAAGTACATGTTTCCTTATTAGGATGAACATACCAGGTCCAAAATCAAATAGGAGAAAATAAAAATCATTCAAAATAAAACTATAATTTTTTACAAACACATACACTTAATAACTTATTGTTAATAATTGAGGAATTAATTGAAATAAGTTCCCAACTTGGATGTTACATGAATACAATCTGTATGATTCTTTCAAGTGGTGAAGGAATACAAAGTCTAAGTTAAGATGAATATCTATATATACAGCAATCTGTATCATTCTTTCAAGTGGTGAAAGAATACAGAGTCTAAGTTAAGATGAATATCTATATATACATATAAATATTTCTGTATATGTGTTTGTATACATACACATTTACTTTTAAAAAAAATGACACATTGCTTAACAACTACTGAGTAGTTTTGTTCAGGGCACAAATACATGGAGATTGATTTTCATTTTTCTCTCATCTTCAGGTGGAATTTTACATTCTCAAAGTAAAAAGGAAGCAATGTCTGTTCAGATATTTCAAAAATGACTTACACTTTGTTCAATTACTGAGGCAATGACCAGATGGGAGAATACACTGAGTCGCAGGGTAGTCTAAGAACGGATAAATATAACAGATTCCTGTGTTTGAAAAAGGTGAACTCTGCAACTCTGTGGTTTGCAGACAATGTATATGTGTGTTTATATGTGCATACATGCATTGACTTATTACAACTTCTTTAGAACTTCTATTATCAAATGCAAATATATTTGTTGCCAATATACTTTCTTAAAGAAATTGTTCTATTTTTCATAAATGTTGATGAAATATGGCTATCATAATCTAAAACCACTTAGTAACCTTTATATAGAGCACAGAATACCATATTTCATTCAGAATTCTTTATAACAGACTATAAAATCCAAACAAAAAAAAACAGCCCAAAATCAGAGGAGAGAAATTCCCTAAAGCATTTCTTTGTTTAATATACAACAGTAAGGGAAAAGTGAAGAAGTTAACATAAGAATTATAACATCGTTAGACTCATAATGTTTGAAATTTGCAAAATATATACATACTTAACTTTTTTGAAAAAAGTTTTAAAATATTTTAATTTATTTATTATTTTAAATTTGCCATAGGGCACACGTGCTCACCAGAGAGAGACAGAGGGAGAGCAGGAAAGTGAGAAAGCAAGCTACCAGGTCTGGGACTTGAACCAGTTTGCCATATAAGAATCCAGTACCTTAATCACCACATCACCTACTGGCCCTTGAGTTTGCTTTTAATTGTACTTGTTTACCTTTGCACATTTTGAGTTAACTTTTAATTGTACTTGTTTACCTTTGCACATTAATCCTGCCGTCCTAAATAAAATGATCTGTTCTTTTTTCTAAAGAGTCAAATATTGGTAGGCAAAGGTATTTGGACTAGGGCATTCATGTAGTGCTTGTATAGTTAGGTATTGTTCCACTATAGCCTGTAGTCCAGATGAATTCAGTACCGTCTGTTCATAGATACTAATAATATCATTATTAATGGCAGAGCAAGCGTATGTCCTCTCAGTGTCCCAGCTGCTTCGGTTATTTTATCTACAATACACATACACATCCCACACACTAATTCTATCATTGTCTTGGAGGGATAAATTGACAGAGAAATTTAATTACCAAAAAGATATTGCTCAACCACAAATCTGTCTGAATCCAAAGCCATGTTTTCTCAATAAGGACATTCTGAGAGTTTCAACATTTCTTAGGCAAGTTTATTTATCTTTTTTCTTTTCATTTCTTCATTCATTTATTCTACAAATATTTGTTTCATGACTACTGTACATTGGGCAAGACTCTATGGACAATAAAATAGACTATGTAGAATAAAAAGAAAAAGATCACAGAAATATATATAACCATCATCCATTAAAAATGGCTAAAAGAATATGTATTATTTAGGGTTTCATGCAGATGAGGATAGTAATTGAATAATTAGTAGAAACTTGAAGGTGGACTATTATCTTCAGTGAGAGGGGAGGGGAATATGGTTGGAGATGGGGCTTCTACAATCTCTAGAACACCCTCAGCAGCAGAGGACTTGGTTCAGCAAGATAACCTCTTTCATAGGATCCACACACCTATGTTTGCCACTAGCTTATTCACCTTTGCACTAGGATATATACCGGGTGGAAAGCACAGCAAGTCAGCATCAAGTGTGTCATTGGCAAGAGGACCCCCTCATGACAGCTTTTGGTAATGAGTATGTGCTTTATTATTTTTGTCAAAATTAAAATCTACAAAGTAATGTTCAGAAAATATTTGGTTTCTGTTATTTTGTGATTTTTCTTCTGTAGAGTTATACAAGTGTGTACAACTATGCTTTTGCTGTAGTGAATATCATGTTTAGGCATCATGTTTGAGCGTAAGTCATGAATTCATACCATCTTCTCATGGTTCACTGTAGGGCTGACTAACCCACTAGACACAGTGGCACAAATACGGCCATTTGTAGAGTTAGGGTATTGGTTCAAACACATTAATTTATTTTAAACTAAAAGATTATAGTGAAAGATTATATTTATGTTGAAATCGACAGTATAAAAATATTCCTTTATGGAGTAAGGAGGCCATGGAAGCAGGGATGCCTAGAATTACTAGAAGTCAACCTGCAGCCCTGGTTCTCAGTCTCACAGAATGTTAGCAATGTTGATATATTACTTTAGTGTGTTACAAATTCCAAATACTTAATGTGTAAAGCAATGCTTCACTAAGGCCTAAGCAAAAAGTAGGAGGACTTGTCCCACTAAGCAAACTCAATTTAAAATTGTGTAATGTAATTTTCAATTATATAAGTTAATAATCAGTGATTTATTTATTTTGTGGCTTTTCATACTGAGTCAATGCCTTTTGCTAATGTGAATGATTATATGTTTGAATTCAGAACTAATACTATAAGGTGAAAATAGCAAGTAACAAAAAGCCAAAACAAAGCAAAATAAATCAACAATTGCCTCAAATCTTCTTCATATCCTCACCATATAGAAAACAAATATTTTCAAATACTTTTATCCCTTTGTCATGGAAATCTGTCCTCAGAAAATAAATCTTACTTAGCTTTATTCGACTTTTTTTCTTTTTTAAAAATCAACTCAAATGTAATCTGAAGCAGTGGTTCTCAAATTTTCTCTGTGTTACACAATTTTAGATGCTTACAATCCTGCATATTCCTGAGCTTCAAAATCAGGCTCTTTATTTTGGTGATTGTACTATGGTCTCCAGGAAACTGTAATTATAATAAACATGCCTGACATTTTAGGAAAAAAATGCATAGAAAACTTGTCTAGAAACAATTCTCTAGTCATACAGATTTGTCTAGTAGCATGTAAGGTCAAATCACTTTTGTTTATAATTCCTCTATCAATGTGTAATTGTAAGAGTTAAATACATGTTAAAGTTTTTTATACAAAATACAGTATTCTAATAGAAGACAGAAGTAAATTCTTATAGTTTTTAAATAATTGACCAATTTTCAAATAGTCAGTGGAATTAACAAATAAAAATGTTTACCTATAAATAACTAACCTCTATAGATTCTAAATAATAACCATTTTCCTAATCATTATCATGGTTACTCTGCTATAGAAACTAATAAAAACTATTAGAATAATCAATTCTGCAGAAAAAAATCTCCATAAAACAAGCATATATATCACATTATTTGTTTCATAAAGTGTTCCAAAAAATACTTAAAGATTCTATTACATTTAGATTTTTTTCTTATTTAAATTTACTTTCATTATGTTTTCTCATTATGAAGGATCTTTTAAAATACCTGAAGTAATTCCACAAATCTATTCAAAAGTCTGTTGAGTAAATGAAAACTTAATCAAAACACAAAAGTTAGGACTACATGGGGATTGTGTATTTATACTAAATGTTTTTTTCCCCCAGGATTTTACATAAGGGGTTCTTCTTTTTTATTTATTTAGTAGTTTGGAATTTATCTATAAACCATCCAAATCCAGATCACACTTAACTCCTTGCAATTACCTTCCTTTGGCTATAACAAGGTACTGAAGTGGTAGTGGATGGATGGATGGGGTATGTAAGCAGTAAATCATTTCAGAAAATTCACACTTAAGGCTTGTTGACATGAGGCAGGGCAAAGGAAATAACCCTGTCAGCACCTGCATCTTTAATGAAGGACAACACCACTGCAAATTTAGAGGATGGAGAGGAAAAATAAATCATGTTTAACTTTAAAGTGGGATGTCTGCTTTATTCAAATAGAAATACAACCTTGTAGGCTTTTGTTTCATGCGTTTCCATTTAAAATCTTGCAATACAAACCTCAAATTCAACATTTTTTTTACTGTGATGTTCTTCAGATTTTCAATTCAATTCCACTATATTAAAATGTAAACTTAAAAAAAAGTATCATTTAGCATTTATCTTTCATTGTCCTCCTGACATCTGTTGCAATCAAAGGTGGATTCTTAAAATGTGAAGATGAATATCTGACAGATTCCTTTCTAGCAGAGATGAAATGAAGATGTGACATAGCCCGGATACAGCAGGCCTCAGGAGAACCACAGTGGTTTTAAGAATATGTTTTATATGTGAATTAGAAAGGAAGTGAAATAACAAGATGATCCTTTACTCGTGGTTTTAAAAATGAGCAGGCAGGTTACCAATGGGCTATATTTGCAATGAGGGCCAAAATTCAATGGTTGAAGAGGCTCAGTCATTCATAGAATCCACTTCTTAATTATTCCTTACTCTTAAAACCGATTTTCCTTGCACCAACACATGTATCTTTTGATTTAAAAATTTTAAGTAATTTTTATTTGCTTCCCTCACATGCAAACCACTTCACATACACTACTGTGAATCATCTCAGCACTTTTACAAATGGTTATTGCACAAGGAGATAAAACAGAAAAAAAGAAAAAAAAAAAGAAAGAAACCTGAGCTGGTTAATCTATCAATTCCAACATTACATTCAAATGATATTTTAATATTTAATTACGCCAAGTAACTTAGCCACAGTTTGACTGAAAAATTGTGTATAGTTGTGGTAATAAAATAATCTGCATTAGGACAATTATTTTCATTGCTCTTTAGTTTTGCTTCCTGAGACATCTCATTTCAGTGGATACCTCTGCTAATTTATCAAGTGAAGAACTAAAGAATATGTAGTCTTTCTTTGGAAGCATGCTATGGTTTTTCATTTATCTGAATTTTGAAATAAATTTCTGATAAAAGAGAATTTTTTTTCTGAAGGGAAAGAAAGTGGAAGTAAATTATTTGAGTGAGAAATTACACTTACATAAAAAAATACTGTTATTTGATCTTCAAAGCTAAAGCCATTTCTGCTCCCTCTGAGCTATGCTTAATTAAGTACAAACCCATAGCTTCAAATGAATATAACAAAGTTAGAACAAAAAGCAAAAGAATCAGGACTTGACTTCATTCTGAGTTTAATGGGAAGGAGGGAATATTCTAAGGCTGATGAGCCCTTTTTGTAGATTTTCTAACCTCCTTAACCTGAAACCAATACTCTTATAAAGGCAGTTACAAAAATGAATTTCACTCTGCAGGTGTTCCTTTAGAAAAGCTAACGGCATATTTCTTTTGACAGTTAAATTACTTGAAATAATTCTTTAACTAGTTGATCCTGAAAAAAAAAAAAAAAGAAAGAAACGACATCTAACTGCATACATCCCATTTAGGGGTACACTTCTTTTTTTCTAGGAAGGTATTGCCTCAAAATGGGCTCTGAATCTCCAATTTGTATGACATATTTTTGACTAATTGATAAGCAGTATTGCCTTTGTGGCTAATCTACCTACTGAACTGGGTGATAAATTTATGTACTTTATGCTTTTTAGATTTAAAAGCAATTGTACATAAGATAGCAATCACAAAATTTTGATGATTTTTGCACCCAAATGTTCAAGTTAATTTATCTTCACTAAAATGACGAACATCTCTTTGAATGAAAAGTAACATTGCTAGTCCTTATACTTCATATGTCTCCACCATCTATACCTATGCTTGACTTTCTCTTCCACTTACATGTGTACAGGTGGCGTAAACCTCACTTGACCATTCTGAGTTTTAAATACATACTCAGTAACTAGATAATGGACTAAATTTGTTAGCCTGTAGCAGAAATTAGCTGGATAGACAGTTTAAGTACCATTACATCTAAGGTGTATCTTTAGCATTTTTAAAATTCAAAATACTTCCAGTTAAGTTTCATTTTTATTTTGACAATTTGCAAGATAGTGAATTAATTTGCATGCACATCTACATTTTCCATATGTATATGTATATATATATATGCATAATTTTTTCTCCTATTATCAATTTTAACATTTAGTTCACTTCAAGCACTAATCTTAATAAATTCTCAACAGAGCACTAGCGTTTCTCAGAAGATGGTATAGAAATAGGTTAAAAATAAAACATGTAGTAATTCCAGAGTGTTAACCTAATTCAATAAAAAAGTCATTAAACACACTTTGTCACATATAAGACTTTAAATTTTCTAATTTTCAAACATATGAAAATATTTTTAACATATACATAAATCCAGCTCTTTTTTTTTTAATCCATCTTTTATCTTCAAGATCAGGTGTCACTCTGAACTCAACAAGGAGAATAAAATGGAAGCCCTTGAATTATTTTAAATCCTAGAATTCTATGTGGAGACCCATAATAAAGCTATATACAGAATCTTCAAATTAACATAACAACAAAATAAATAACTAAAAATGAAGCTTTAAAGTTTGGCCTATTAAAGCATAATATGCCATTATTTTATGAATAACTTGGCTAAATTATGATGATATTATATATATATATATACATATATATATACACATATATATATATATATACACATTCAAAATGACTACTTTTTTCATATTTGAAGCTATATTTTAATTAGCGTATTAAGTTCCCTCTACCATAAATTGGTTTTATTTAATTTCTTGCAAAACCATTTAAGTAAAGCATATTACAGAACATTATTCTAGTAATACTAACAAAATTATGACTTCAACGAAACAGGTTTCTAACTTCACCAAAACAATGGTAACTACGGTAGGTACAGTTGCATTTTCATTCTCATGTTGTTCAGTCTGTTAATTAACATGTCATTAGACTAAAGGAATTTGGGTTTGAAGTTTCCGTTTTTACTGACCTCTTTTCCTAATTTACTGACCCGCATTGTGACTTAGTTATTCCTTTTGTGTTACGTATTTTCCTTAGTATAATCATTCTTTCACTTCTCGAATTCACCGAGCTAATACAATAACTTTATATATTTCAGTAACAGTGAATTTTTCTCAATGTTCTCAGTTTCTTCTAAGACTAAATAAACACTTTGGAATTAAGAATAATCATTTGATCCTTGAACTTTATCAGCACACATACTCCAGAAGTCACTCATACAGACTTACAAATTTCAAACAAAACAAACAACTGAAAACACACACACAATTTAAAAAATGAAATTAAAGCAAAGAAGGAATATAAATAAATATTGATGAAAAATGCATAATACTTACCTGGAATAAGCTGGGCCAGAAACAGGTGACTTCTCGACGAGCTGAGGAGTGATATTATGACCAAAAAAGGAAGATGTTTCCATTTCATCTTTGTCCCTTCCTTGCATTACACCCAGCCAGTGATACAGATATGTATTTTCTGAGGAGATTAAAAAAATCCACAGAATTATCATTAATATTTTGCTAGTGGCACATGCACTCTTCAGAAATAAAAAGAGAGAGAAAGCATATCTACCTCCCACTCCCCCACACACACACCCACAGCCATGGGACACTGTCATGCTGCAATCCTTTTTTTCTCCATTTTTCCTTTAGGTTAAGAGCTTGGGCATGCATGCACATGTGCTTGACATGTTTTTCACGCTGCAGGGTTGGAATTTGAATCACAGTTGGCCGTGTGGGATATAGGTCCCAATGTACAATGCTTAACCACTTCACTATGAGGATGGCCTCAAAAATCATTTTTTTAACTGAGTAGCTATGCTGAAATGAAGAAAATGTCAAAAGTGTTTGGTGAAAAAAATTGTAGTTCAGATGAATCTGTAATGGCATTTTTTGAAATGATAAGACATACAAATAATTATAACGATATGTATGATTTCACCGAATGTATTTTGTAAGATGCATTTTGAATTATTAAATGGGGCATTTCATAATTCTGAAAATTAATTTTCGGTCAATTGTAAATAATGCCATGCTATTTTCTAACCTTTATAGTATGCCAAGTAAGTGTTTTTATTTAATTTCCCACCCACTACATTGGAACACTCTTATTATGTGCAGAAAATTCTGTGCTTAATTATTTGTTAGACAAGTATTTACAAACTGCTTATACTGAGTCAAGTACTATGCCACTTTGGGGATACTCCAGAAATGAATACTCATATTTCATTCAGATATATAAATAATTTGGGGCCACTTTAGTTACATAAATTTACAAGCAAATTAGAAACAAAAAAATTGCTAGATGGCTTATTTTGAATAAGGCATTCTGTTTAAATCATGGAAACGGAGAAACAAAAGATGGTGTCCTTGTAAGTAACAAACTCGTAATCTGTGGGGCCTTTGGACATGATAATGATTTTATTAAGTACAATAAAGCTACAACAATACATGCATAATCAAGTTTGCCTAAGAACTGAACAAGCGTATAGTGAAGAAGTGGCATGTCAAAATATGAGATACACACAGAAATGTGTATATATACATATATACATAAATGTATATAGCATGGTGTCTACGCATATATGCATGCACCAATAGTACATCAATATTCATGGTATGTAAGGGGATTTGTTGTTTGGCTAGATGATAGAGTCTGACAAAATATAATGTAGAAAACTGAAAAAGATAAGATGAGGCAGATAAAGACAAGACAAGTAATGAGAAGTCACTGTATGATTTAATAATAGGGAGAAATAGAAAGTGCCCTCAGTGGGGCATGGTCATGCTGCCACAATCCTCATGCTGCCACAATCCTGTTAGGATTTTGGGCATTCACATACATGTGTCTGGCATGTTCTAAATAGTTTTGAAGATAACTCTGGTGGGAATGCGAAAAACAAGTAATTTTGAGAAAAAGTAGCATAGATATCCTACTAAACATACTGAAATATAAAGAATACTGAGGCTGCATGTGGCCGGAGGACCCAACGGTCAGGACCATGGCTCATCCCCTCCTCCACTCACCTTTGGATATCAGGTTTGTGTCTTGGGACTTTAAGACGAACTTGCGCCCCTCCCCATTCTGTCTGGATACTGGTTTAATAGCATAGCCTTGCTAGATGCCAGACTTCCTGTGACTGCAGTCCCTAATGGCCAAGCTCCATGGCTTATCCCCTTCCCCACTCATCTTTGAACTCTCAGGACTTTGGTGTTTTGGATGGCACGCAGCCCCACAATGCACACCTCATGATCTTTCTTTTACTCTTAGGTGAAGTTCAGCAGTTTAGTTTGAGTTACACCTGTTCTTTAGAAACAGGGAGGACTTTGGGTCACCCTGGATCAGTGACAACAGTACAGTGTGCTGGTGAGCAACAGAAGGCAGAGCAGAAGAGAGATCGCCAATTTTCTACTCTTGCACACTTTTGAACACTCAGAGATATCTTGAATTATTTACAAAGGAATACATAGATCACCAGATGACTAGGAACCAACACAGAAACAGAAGAAATATTAGCAACCAACAAAATGTCTCTTCTCTAAGGGAAAACATCAATTCTGCATCACCTGCAACACAATGGAAGTTGTAGAAATGTCTGATAAGAAATTAAGAATATCTGTAGTGATGAAACTAATTGAGATGCAAGAGAAAAGAGACAATGAGCTTCAGGAGATGAGGAAGTCCTTTCACAATTTGAAAGAAGAAATAGACACCATAAAAAGAATCAAATGGAATTATTAGGGATGAAGAATGTGATTCAGGAAATTAAAACCTCCCTTGAAAGTATTACAAGTAGATTAGATCATGCAGAAGACTGAATCTCGAATGTAGAAGACAAAACCTCTGACCAATAAAAAAGTATCAAAAAAATTGAGAAAACGACCAAGAAGAATGAGGATAATATACAAGAAATACTAGATACCATCAAGTGCCCCAACATCCAGATAATTGGTATCCCAGAAGAGGATGAAAATAATAAGGGCATTGATAATTTAGTTCATGAAATCCTGGAGGAAAAACTTTCCAAATCTAGAGAGACATTAAAATATCCAGATCCAAGAAATACATCGTGACGTAAATTGAACTAACCCAAGAAGATTCTTCCCGAGGCACATCATAGCCAGATTGGTCAAAACCACAAAGATACTAAAATTTGCAACAGGGAAACATAAAGTTATTCACAAAGGTCAACCCATCAGGCTAACATCAGATCTCTAGTTGGAAACAGCACAGGCAAGGAAAGAATGGGGAAACATAGTCAAAGTATTAAATGAAAAACAATTTCAACCACGAATACTATACCTGGCAAGATTATCCTTCATATGGGAACAAAAGATAAAAACATTACCAACTCCAGACCAGCTCAGCAAGAAGTTCCAAAGGGAGTGCTATACCTGGAAATCTAAAAAGTCAGATAGACAGTTATAAGACAACAAAAAGCAACCAAGAAAATGGCTCACTTAATGATAGGAGCAGGTCCAGAAATATCGACAATGACATAGAATGCTAATGGATTAAACTCTCCAATTAAGAGATGGATTGGCTGAATCATTAAAAAAAAAAAAAAAGTAATCCTCTATTTGTTTCCTACAGGATCACACCTTATGAATAAAGACATACATAGAGTAAAAGTGAAGAGCTAGAAAAAAGATATCCAATGCAAAGGCGAATCAGAAAAGGGCTGGAGTTGTGATTTAGATTTCAGACAAAATAGGCTTCAAGAAAAAGATTGTAAGAAGAGACAAAGAAGCAAGAAGACATAATGCTTATAAATATCTCTGCACCCAACTCAGGAGCAACTATAAGTATGTGAAGGAAAGGCTTTTTGAAGCTAAAAGGAGACATAGGATACAACACTGTAATTGTTGGGGGTCTTAACACCACATTATCTCCTTTGGACAGCTCTTTTAGACAAAAAATAAATAGAGTGATACAGGACCTAAGTGATACTATAAATCAAATGTGCTTGACAGACATCTATAGAACTTTCCACCCTAAGACCACAAAATATACATTTTTTTCTCACCCCAGCATAGAACATTTTCAAAGATTGACCATATAATAGGACACAAATCAAGCCTTTACAGATTCAAAGGCATAGAAACTATACCCAGCATCTTCTCTGACCATGATGGAATTAAATTTGATATTAATTACAAGAAACACCCTCTAAAATACACAAACTCATAGAAACTAACAACCTATTTCTGAATGACTTTTAACTACTGAAGATATTAAGTCTGAAATTTTAAAAAATGGAAACAAATGATAATGAGTACATGAGTTTCCATAATCTAAAGGACACCACAAAAGCAGTAATAACAGGGAAATTCATAGCAATTAGTGCGCATAAGAAAATAATGGAAGGTGGCAAATAGACAACCTAACATGGGCCTTCGAGAATTGGAAAAACGACCAAAAATCACCCAAAAAAATGCTAGGAGAAAAGAAATCATAAAGATTCATGCAGAAATAAATGAAATAGAAAATAAATGAACTATACATAAAATAAATAAAAGCGCTCTTCTGAGAGGGGTCAAGGCCCGGCTGGCGGGAGCCTGGATCCTGAGGGTTCGGGGTGCTCAGCCATCAGGACAGCCCCCGCCTGGGGCCATGTCCCGGAACCTGCGCAGTGCTCTCATTTTCGGTGGCTTCCTCTCTGTTCCGCGTTGCCTTCTACCCCATCTACTTCTGGTCCCTAATGCGGCTGGAGGAGTACCGGAAGGAACAAGCCGTTAATACAGCTGGCATTGTTCAGGAAGAAGTGCAGCCACCAGGGTTGAAAGTGTGGTCTGATCCATTTGGCAGGAAATGAGGAGGCTGTCACTACTCTAATTATGAAAGTAGATGTCTTTCTGCTTTCGATTCCCCCCACTATAAAATGATGGCTGGAGAAGAAAACCCTGTAATGCCATAAGTAAGAGTGCTTGTAAGAAAAGACTACACAAGGATCAATAGTTCCCTTCTTAAGTATCAAGAGAACCCTGGATCAAATTGTACCATTAGGAAGGTTCTCATGATTGGGTTGGTTTTCCCCAGATGAAGCTCTCTCACCAGCTGTGTTCAGAGAAGATCTACGTGTTATTTAGCCTTTACCTCTTACCCAACTGAAATGTGATGTGAATACAACCAACTAGTGGCCTTGACAAGGTCTGGGTTTATTGTGCCATCTTCCACATAAGAGATTTCAGTGAAAAACCATCATACTGAGCAGCCTCATCGGGTACTTTGAAAATGTTCAAGTGGATAAAGCTCTTGGGACAAGATACTTTGTGCTGTTTAAGAGTAAACAGTTTGGCTTAAACATCTATTCTTGAAGATTAGTCAATGTTGAAAAATAGGTAAAATATGAAGCAATCAAATGAGATAGATACACATGCATCAGAGACATAAATGGTGAATGAACAGAAGCAAAACTACATATATTAAAATGATTTATTTTTAATTCACAGTGGTGGTCTTAAATGCTTTTGTAGATATTTTTTGTGAGCCAATTAAATTATAGTACCAACAATAAATAAATAAATAAATAAATAAATAAATAAATAAATAAATAAATGCAAAAACTGGTTCTTTTTTTTTGGGGGGGAGGTTTTTGTTATAGGGCATGTGTGCTTGCCAGAAAACAGAGAGAGACAGACAGATGGAAAGCAAGAAACCACCCCCCCAGGAAAATGTCTAAACCACAATGTCTTTATTTTCAGATGACATGATGGTATACTTAAAAGATCCAAAGGTTTCCATGAAAAATTTCTTGAAGTAACAAATGAGTACAGTAAAGTCACAGGATACAAAATCAGCCTCCAAAATCTTTAGCATTTCTATATACAAACAAGTTGAATGAAGTAGAGCTGAAGAAAAGAATCCCTTTTACCATAGACACAAAATGTGTAAGATACTTAGGGATAAATCTAACTAAGGAAGTCAAAGACCTTTACAAAGAAAACTATGAAAATCTTTAAAAGATATTGAAAAGGACATAAAAGTGGAAGGACATCCCGTGTTCCAGGATTGGAAAAATTAACATGATCAAAATGGCAATTCTACCCAAATTAATCTACATATTTAGTGCAATTCCAATCAAAATACTAGGGACATTCTTCATAGATCCAGAAAAGACAATCATAGAATTTGTCTGGAATCATAAAAGACCTTGTATTGCTAAAGCAATCCTGCACAAGAAGGCTGGAGTATTATTACTCCATGACCCCAAAGTGTACTGTAGCTGTGATAATCAAAACAGAATGGTATTAGCACAAAAACAGACAGGTGGACCAATGGAATAGAATAAAGACCCCAGAAATAAACTCCAAAGCTTAGAGCTAACAGCTTTTTGTCAAAGGATACCAGTCAATCCAGAGGAAAAGGGAAAACCTCTTTAGCAAATCCTGCTGGAAAAACTGGGTATCCACCTGCAGAAAGATGAAACTGAATCCCCATCTTTCATCAATAACAAAAATCAACTCAAAATGGATCAAAAAATCTAAATCTAAGACCTCGAACTATAAAACTACTGATGAAAAAATACTAGGAAAATTCTGGGAGACATTAAGTTAGGCAAAGACTTCTTAAAAAAACTCCCAAAGCACAGGTGATAATCCCTAAAATAGACAAGTGGGACTACATCAGACTAAGAAGTTTCTGCACAGCAAAGGACACAGTAATAAGTGTGAATCGACAACCCTCACAATGGAAGAATATTTTTGTAAAATATGCCTCAGATGAGGGACTGATAACCAGAATACACAGGGTACTCAAACGGCTTACTCACAAAAAAAAAAAAAAAAAAAAAAAGAAGCAGAAAAAAGAAAGGAAAAGATTAATCCAATTAAAAGATGGGAAAATGAGCTGAACAAAAATCTCTCTAAGGAAGACAAACAGCCAAAAAGAATATGAGGAAATACTCAACATCCCTCATCATAACGGAGGTGCAGATTCAAACCACAACAAGATACCACCCAATCCCTGTCAGAATGGTGAAGATTAAAAATACATAAAGTGAAAAGTGTTGGTAAGGATTTGGTGAAAGGGAAACTCTCCTACTTTGTTGGTGGGAATGTAAACTAGCTCAGCCACTGTAAAAAAACGATATAGAGGTTCCTCAAAGATCTACAAATAGATCTACCATTTGATCCAGCAATCCCACTTCTGAGTATCGATCCAACGGATAGGAGAACACTCAGTCGGAAAAGTACTTGCACATCAATGTTTATTGCAGCATTATTCACAATCACTAAGACATGGAATCAATCCAAATGTCTGCAAACAGATGAATGGGTGGAAAAAGTGTAGCATATATACTCTATGGAATACCACTCAGCCATAAAACAAAACAAAACAAACAAACAAACAAAAACAACAAGACCCTGGTATTTGATAGAAAGTGGTCAAATATGGAGGATCTATTGCTGAGTGAAGCAAGCCACGATATGAAAGATATTGTATGTATCTACTTAATCTATACTATCTGCACTTTATGGTAGAGATAGAAATATTGGAAGGCACAAAAGCAGTGAAAGTAGTTACAGACTCTAAAGACAGTGTGGAATGGGGTAGTGGGAAAAGGAAAGAGTATAGAGAAGATAGCAAGAGAACAAATAGGCATGACATTAGGGGGACACAGAAATATTTTATTACCTGTTGATGATAACATGTATAGCATTCTCAACTGGACTGGTCTGAGAAAGATATCAGGTTGGGTAAATTCTTTATACAAGTCAAATGGTGTACAGTGACTGAATGTTTAAAAAATAATGAAAATAAATAATAATAATCTGAAAAAAAGATGAAAAGCTATTTGATGATGTTAGTAATATCTGTCTTGAGTTATATGCATAGTAATCATGCTGGAAATAGAAACTTAATACACTGTGAAAATATATGTGATTCAATATACTATAAAAAAGTTATATAATAAATAAAATTTAAAAAGAAATGTAATGAATACTCTCAAATGATATTAGCAAGGAAGAAATGGGGTGGGGACTCAATTATGTGTTATTATATTTGTATCTTTTGGGAGAGAGAAAAAGAAAAGACTGATTCATTTTAAAATGTTTAGTCAAAAGTAGATAACCAGATCTAGTACTATTGAGTTGTCAAAACAATCACGACACAATTTTGCATAGAAAAACAGATAAAGTATGTCATGACTTTTCGACAACCCAATATATAAAAAGTAATTTGTCCTGGGGACCAGCAGGTGGCATGGTGGTTAAGGCACTGGACACTCCCACATGGCCAACCACAGTTCAAGTCCTGGACCTGGTGGCTTGCTTTCTCACTTTCCCTCTTTCTCTCTCACTCTCTCTCTGTGTCTCTCTCTGGTCAAATTAAAATAAAATGAATGAATAAATAAAATGAAATAAATAATTATTTTAAAAAAAGTAATTTGTCCTGAAGTAAAAATAAAGTTCTTATCATTCAGTTTTGTGACACCAGAATGCCAGCTTATAGAAGGATAAACTAACTTAATTCAGTAGGTTTGTCTGCACATAGCTATGGTCGGTTTGTTTATTTGAGATGAGCTGTCTTTTACTACTTATAACTGCAGAGTTATTTTACTTAATTTTCCTTTTTAAGAGCCATCTAATCCTATGCCAGAAATCTACAACCACTTGATCTCGCCTGTGATACTTAGGGGTTATTTCCTCAAGTACCCTGGAAGCAAGTCTTATATGGGCAAGAACCTTTTCTGAAAGGAATAGTCACTATTACTGTAGGCTCATATTTATTGTGTCTTCTTCATTTAGGGGTTAATGTATTTATCTCTCTCCTTACCCTAGTCCATTACTCAAAAATGGCATGATACACAAACAATCTCTTTCCTGTCTTACCTGTTTTAAGTGTCAAGGGACAGAAGCTTAGATTTACAAATAAGCACAAACCTAAATGAACACTTCCATTCTTCAATATACACTATTTAGTTGTTAGTTTGCCCAAAGCCTCTTTCTCAGGATCATCCACTGAATGCTTAACTTACAGTCACGTTTCTCACTAGAGAACAAATGATTAGTATTTCCAGAGAAAACATCTCAGTGTACTGCATCCAGGTCTCTTCCTTGGACTGGGTCTTGATGTCATACTTGCCCTATCATTTTTGTTTCTGCTTGCTTATGGAGTTTCTCGGATTCCTCTTCTCTAATATTTGATTACTTTGTGCCCTAGAGGAAAGAGTCCTTCTTTTGAAATAAAACCTAAACCTCTGATTTCTTAAATACATGAAAGTTTGGCTTCACTCTCAATGTAAATCAAAGCATATATGAACCTAGATGCTACTCAAGACTTGCCTATTATTTGAAACTTTAGAATGATGATATTTGTTAAATGATGCATTTATAGTATGTTTATAAAAACTGAATTTAAATATATGTGGTTAATTATATTCTACCTGTATTTAATTCACAATTACATTTTACTTATTCATAGCTGTCAGTTATTGATAAAAATCCATCATCAAGTAGACAGTCTTTCTTAATATATACCGACTATCCACACTGTATGTAAGAGAGCGAAATATTGGAGGACATAAAAGCAGTGAAAGTACCTAACGAGAATAAGACAGTGTGGAATGGGGGGGGGGTGAAGAGAAGAGGATAGAGAAAGATAGCAAGAGAACAAATAGAGAGGCATGACATTAGTGGGACACAGGTATGGCTTATCTGTTGATGATGACACATATAACATTATCAACTGGTTGGGACTGAGAAGTATTTTTTTTTTTTAAGAGGGTTTTTGCTATAGGGCACATGTGCTTGCGAGAAAGACAGAGACAGAAAGTGAGAAATCACCCCCAGGGGAGATGGCCATACTGCAATCCCTTCTCCTCCATTCTCCTCTTGGGATCTTGGGCACGCATGCACACGCGGCCGGCGTTGAGTTCTAAGCCACCGGGTCCAGGACGCGAACAACGGTCGACTACATGGGAGTCCAGCGATAGTCATTATGCTAACTGCTGGTCCCGAGAAGTATTTCATAATGAGTTAAGTCTTTTTACAAGAAAAATGAGAAACAGTGATTGACTGTTTAAAAAAAAATAATTTGAATAATAGTAATGATTGGAAAAAAACAATGAAAAGATATTGAATGATGAAGTGGAGAATTTAATGTCTCTGTATTGACTGACATGCATGGCAATCCCTTTTGAAAAAGCAATGTAATACATTGTAAAGTTACATGCAATTCAATGTAATATAAACAAGATTATGATGATAATAAATAAAAAATAAATTAAAAAAGAACGCAATAATCATAAGGAAATAAACTGAAAATATAAACAGTTGTTATACTTGATTAAACTCTAAGTTATATTATCCAACAGGCAGATATTATTTTAAAAATCTGTTTTAGTATGAATATTCATTAGATAAATTTTCATATCTAGAAACAGTTCTGTGAATTTACATAGTATGGCATGATTTAGAGTAGCAGCCACAAATCAGAAATGGAAACTGTGTTATTTGATATTATATACATGTCATTTCAATACCTTTAATTTTAAGAATACTTAAACTTATTTATAGAATAAATTTTGTTTTTTTGCAAACGTGAATGCAAAGTGCAGAGATTCCTTATAAACCTTCTCCCAACTTGACAGAGGTAATGTCACCTGTTAATATTCCCTGGCACAATGTTACATTTGTTACAATTAATGAACTATAGTGACATCATTATCACTTTCTATTAAGGTCCACACAGTAATGTGTGTTTTACGGGTTTGGAAAAATGTACATGGTAGGTATCCACCCTTATGCTATCACATGGAAGAGCTTCATTTCCCTAAAAATCCCCTTTTGTGGGCAAGCCAGTGGAGTGATGGTTAGGACAGTTGGATCCCACAGGACTAAATGAGCAGTTCAAGTCCCAGACCTTGTAGTTTGGAAAACACACTGGGCAAGTATATATGTGCACCCAAAATCCAAAGGGCAGGATGAAATAGAAGGAATTGTTCTATTATTATATTTGATTATTCCCCTAGGGGGTTGATTTTACTCTCTCTCTCTCTCTCTCTCTCTCTCTCTCTCATTTTCTTAGTCTCTCTCTCTCTCTCTGGCAAGTGCACACACCCTAAAACAAAAACTTAAAATAATTCCCTTTGCTTTGTCTATTCATTTTGCCTCCTCCTACTTCTCAAATAGCAACTCTTCTCATTTATACTTTCTCTATATTTTGCCCTTTCTAGAATACCATATCATTGTAATCATACCGTATATAGCCTTTTCAGATTGCCTTTTGGCACTATTAGGTTTTTCCTCTGTGTGTTTTTATGGTTTGACAGCTCATTTCTTTTTAGTGCTGAATAATATTCCATTATCTGAATGTGACACAGTTTGTCCATTCATTTACTGAAGGACATCTTGGTTGCTTTCCAGTTAGAGCAATTATCAATAGAATAGCTATAAACATCCATGTACAGGTTTTTCTGTAGAAATACATTTTAATTCATAAATAACAAGTAATGTGAATGCCGGATCATATAGTCAGGCAAAGTTCAGGTTTTTAAGAAATTGTCAAATTCTTTGCTAAAGTGTCTATACATTTTGAATTTCCATTGGCACAAGATGCAAATTCCTATCACTACACATTCTTGCCAGCAGTTGTAATGACCAGTTTTCTGGATTTTGGCCATTCTAAGAGGTAGGAAGTGGTATATAGTGAGGGAAAGGGATTGAATTATTTATTTATTTTGTTATTATTATTTAATTTGACTAGAGAGAGTAAGGGAAAGTGAGAAAGCAAGCCACCAGGTCTGGGACTCGAACTGCAGTTAGCCGTGTGGTAGTCTATCACTTGAACCACTATGCCACCTGCCAACCCTGGTAAATAGTGTTTTTAATGTTCATTTTCCTGGTAGTATGTCACATGGAACATCCTTTCAGAACGTTATTTCCATCTGTGCATTGTCTTTGGAGAGGTATTTGTTAAGGTCATTGGCCTTTTTAATCAACAGTTCTCATTCATATATCTTTTCCAAATATTTTTTCCCAGTCTATAGCTTGTCTTTTCCTTCTCTAGACAGTGGCTTACACAGAGCAGACGTTTTTAATTTGAATGAAGCCTAGCTTACTGATTCTTTATCAATACTTGACATTTTGAGCTTGGAGAGTCTTCCCTCAATATTAAAACACCCAAGTTAGGATATACCCTTACTAGTAATACACTGTAACGTAAGTGCCATACAAATATGATGTATATGTGAATGATAATTATACAGAAATAATATAGTCCAGTATTTTACAAGCATAGCTGGCAAAACTAAATTGTTTGGGAGTAAACTCCAGCTCTATCACTTAAATATTATCTGACTTTTGGAAGATACTTAATTTCTCTTAAGTCTCATCTTTCTGAACTGCAAAATATATATAAAATCTTGTAAGACTGTATGTTTCATCTCCTGATTTCTGTTACTATTGATTCATCATTATTACTAACTTCAAATATTAATAGCATGCAGTGAATTTCCTCCAGGGTTATAACAGAACCAGTCCTGGATTTGTGTTTACATGTCGCTTTACATTTGAGCAGTATATATTTTAGGTTTAATTTGTAAGACACTAAGGGTTTGGTTTATGTTATGGCTTGTAATGAGATTAATTTATGTATGATAAAATCAGCCCATGTTGAGTGTGGTTCAATTTTAACAAACTTATAGAGCCTCATAAACTCAATGCCAATCAAGATATAAATCCTGGACTAGCAGGTAGTGCGGTGGTTAATGGCCGACCACAGTTTAAGCCCTGGACCTGGAAGCTTGCTTTCTCACTTTCCCTCTCACTCTGTCCCTCTCAAATTAAAACAAATAAAGTTAAATAATTCTAAAAAAACCCCAAAAGATATAAATCCTTTTTATGCGGGCTTTGTTACTAAAAGCTAATATGTTATATGCATGTGAGGTTCATACTCACCAGTTGCTACTATGTGTTTTCAAATAATAATGAATTTAATAATATAGTGACCCATTCCCTGCTTTTTAGAACGACTATTGCTTCAGTGAGAGTTTTCAAAATGTATTTTAGGAAAATGCTGTTTCACTGATTATTAATGAAAATTTTTAGAAAGTGAACAAGTTCCATGATAAGTTAATTAAGGTAAATGCATAGTGTAACAAAGTGGAAAGTATTTCTTCAGGTACGTATTTCAGCTTACTTAAGTGAATATACACATTTCGTGAATTTATCAGTGCATGATGCCCATTTTCCAGCTTTTTCTGAGGCCCTTTGTTCTAGATAGTGCTCTCCATTTCTTACACACTTGGAAGAACAGATACCATGTAGTGAGCTGTTCTTTACTCTTGCCGAAATTGATTCCGCTGTAAGTTATACAACTCTCTTTAAGATAGCTTCCCAATTGGTAATTTAAATATGTTTCCAAGAACCAAACTAGTTTTGGATTCTTATATTCCCAGTCTTTTCATCTTTTTTTTTTCTTTATTTTTGCTGAATGTCATCCAATGAGTCAAAAGTTGGGAAAGTTTCTAATGTTTAACAAAACAAAATCAACAACAGTTGGTTAGGGAATGGCTGGGCTTATGGAAAAATAGCTATTTCTAGAAATCACCTGTCCTTCTGAGACTAAGAATCAGGAAAGCCCAGTCTCATTTTGAATTTTTCATATAACAAATTAGTCAATAATCCACACATGGAGAAATAAATAATTCTACCCCTCTATAAATGAGATAAATTTGGCTTACCCAAATAGACCTATACTCCTAGTGCTAATAAACAGAAATAAAGCATTCAAAATAAAAAAATCTCTATTTAGATCAATCTTTCTATTGTTCTAGATTTTTTAAATTAAAAATGAAAATTTAGGTTCATAAAAGAGCTGTCATTAGATGAATAATCATACCTTTTTTTTTAAACAATATATGTGAAGCTCGGTGCCAGACACTAGAGGGGTCAAATAGCTATTAAAAAATACTCTTTTCATGTCAGAAGAGTACACAATTATTACAAATGAATGATAAAGATAAGAAGAATTAAATTAGTCATGGGAGGAAGTGATATGAAAGTAGAAAGAGGAAGTTTGAGGCCTTAATGGGATTGTTGAAGTGATACACTGCAGTACTAGGGAAAGGCATTCAATGAGGGAATGAGTGTAAGTACATTACGATGAAAGGTTTGTGTAAAAATAACTAATATATCATATATATGCAGCAATTCACAGGAGGCCTCTATACTAGCCTATCTAATTGCATTATGTTAGAGAAACAAGTCATAGAATATTTCTCTCATGTGAGGATACATGTTTAGGCTACTTAAGATACTTGTCAACAGGAACACATGTAGTTTGCAAACAAGTGAACTAGAGCAAACTCTGCTATATTTCTTACAACAACATCAAGATGTCAGAGAACTGGAAAGTCTTAACTGCAAGATTAAATTCAAGGCTTTTTCTTAGCAGCATGATGGCACCTGGAAAGATAAAACTTGGCAAGAATTGTGTAACTTGGAGATGAAAGTGACTCAAGATAAAAGAAACCACGTAGACGATTACCAGTATAGTGTAGTATATATGGTGACTAAGATCTTACAATCAAATATAATAGGATGGGGAACCAGTAGGATAAGTTTATAGACATTGTGAAGAAAAGGTAACACTTTGGTGGTGATGAACAAGACACTGGAGACATTTCTAAAATGTCAAGCTTGGAAATTGAAAGTTCAATGAAATATTTGTGTGTTTGTGCATGCACACACATGTGTGTGTGTTTATAAATGCCTGAACGATCTACTCTTCCCATTGAGCACTCTAGAATAATAATGCCTGTTTAAATCTATTGTTAACTCTGCTAAGAATTTACTACTACCTTCTATTTAGTTAGAGATGCATTTACCTTGAAACAATTCAGGGAAGCATATCTTCTTAAAAGCAAGGGTTTAATGCATTTAAATAGACAAGCCAAACTAGACAAATTACTGCCAAGCTCTGGTTACATCACATCTCCTACAGAGAGTATATTATTTGCAAATAGCATCTACATAAAAAAGCAGAATACGTAAAGCACAGTTTGAGGGCTAAATTAGAACATCTCTTCCTTTTTATATACTAGAAATACTTCTCCACGAATTGGTTTATATTGCATTTGACTTCAATATATCACATATAAACCTTTCCCCACAGGAGACAAATGCTATATATTGAGTCAAAAGCTTAAATCACTGTAAACACCAAATTAAGATATCCTAGATGTAAAGTATCATTATCAACTTTCTGACTTCACTTATATACTTGGGTTTTGTTTAAAAAAAAAAAAAAAGTGAAAAGGGACCCAGGAGATGGTGCAGAGGCTGGGGTGGCTGGATTCAGTTTGAGTCCTGGACCAGGCAGCTTGAAAATCAGGAAGGGCTCATGAGTCCCCAAAAAATTCCCAAAAGGAGAAAGAATTGAAGCTTGTCTATTCACACTTGGGGGTGATTTCTTACTTTCTCTCTCTCTGGGCAGTGCAGTCGCCCTATAGCAAACAAAATAAAAGAAATGGAAAATAAACTAAGAATGAATAATTCTTTAAAAAATTAAGTGATGCATGGGGCCAGGTTGCCAGAAGTGGTAAAGTTACTTTTTTTTTTTTTTTGACGTGCAAAATAAATATTTTTGTTATTATGCAAACAAATGTTAAAACTTATATCTGTAATTCTCTGTCCAGTCCCAGGGGCCCTACAATTGTATTCATAGATTCCAGTTTCAGAGCCCAGAAGAGCTCGCTGTGGGAGGGTCCACCCACATTGCTTCTAGCCCATCACCAGCCAAAGTCTGCTTTCTTGCTTGTCTCTGTCCCCACCCCTAGCCCCTGCTCCTTCCCCTGGTAAGCTGAGGAATTAAAAAAGCAAAAACTATCAAAGCAGGATGGGGGCGGGGAGGGGGGTCTCACTCACTGTGGTCAGCACCTCTAGCTACACCTTAGCGAAGTTGCTTTTGAGGGGAATCAAGTAGCAGTGGCTTGTCAAGGGCTACAGAGGAAGAGGAAGTGAAACAGACCTACGGAACTGTCCTCTCGCTTCATCCAGCGTGCCCTAGGGCCCTCTAAGAGACTGTCCAGGAGACTGCTAGAGACAGCCCAGAGCTCTGCCTTCGGCCCGGACTGGTGTTCAGAGAGGGGAGTGACCTGAAACAAAGCTGCTGGGTGATACCATTATGTCTTAGCCCATTACAAGCTCCCTAGAAATGCCTCCCACCCCTCAGCCCCATGCCCCTTCATCTTTGCCCATTGTAAAATAGGGTCCCGAGCCAGGCCTCTGGGGTCCAGATGCTTTTGACCAGGAACTAATGAGGAGGGTTCAGCCTGCACCATGTACCCAGTAAAGGAACCAGAGTGCGAGTCAAAGAAGAGGAAGGCTCTGAAGGTGCTGGGCTATGTACTTTGCAATTTGTGTGGGACAAGGCTTCTAGCTTCCATTACAATGTGCTCAGCTGTGAAGGGGCAACAAGATCTCTGGTAGAGATGGGCACTACTTCTGCCAGGGCAGTGGAATCTGCCAGACCCACACCTTCATGAGGCAAGTGCTCATAGTGCTGGTTGCCAAATGCCAAGAGGAGCCATGCTGTCTTCTCCCAAGAGCAGACTCTGGAGAAGATTCAGAAGCAGTAGCAGTAGTCACCATCAGTTGGGCCCAGGGTTGAGGCATCCCCTGGAAGGTCTGAGGCAGGTGGCTAGGGCTCCAGGGAAGGCAAGGGTGTGCATTTAAAGGTGATCAAGACACTCACGCTCCAACAGTTGGTGGTAGCCCAGCTCTAGTGCAAAACTTCCTCCCTGAGCAGCCCAAAGTCATGCCCTGGCCCCAGGCACAGACCCGCAGTCCCTTGATGCCCACCAGCTTTGCTTTAGCCACTTCACAGAGCTGGTCACCAGCTCCATCTAGAAGATTGTGGATTTCACCAAGCAAGTGCCTGACTTTCTTTGACTGGGCCACAAGGACCAGATCGTCCTCCTGAAGGCATCTAGCTCATGCTGCTGGAGAGGTCCAGGTGCTACAATCACAAGAAGAGTACATCACTTTCTTGAAGGACTTCACCTACAGCAAGGTTGACTTCCATCATGTAGACCTGCAGGTGGAGTTCATCAACCCCATTTTTGAGTCCTTGGGGGCCACGGTATAGCTGGGCCTGGGTCAGGCAGAGTATACCTGCTGGTTTCTGTCAGCCTCTCAGTTGACAAGCCCAACGTGCACGAGCTGAGCTGTGTGGGTGCTGCAGCAGCCCTACATGAAGGCGCTGCTATCCTACCTGTGCATAAAGAAGCTGCACTTCCGGCGCATGTTAATGAAGCTTGTGAGCCTGTGCTGACTGAGCTTCACACACTCAGAGCAAGTCTTTTGCCCTACTGCTCCAAGACAAGAAGCTGCCACCACTGGTGCCTGAGATCTGGGATATCCATGAGCTAGGGGTCAGCCATCTGGCCCCACAGCCTTGTCTGATCACCCTTCAACAGACAGCCCCTGTCACACCTTCCTCCTCCTGGAGTGGGAAGGGGCCCTGACTAGCCTGTGTTCCCAGCTTATTACCTGAAACACAGGCCCCAGCTCTGTCAGCCCCCAACCCTCTGGGTTAGATTGGGGTCCAGGAGACTTCCTTTCTGCTCATCTAGTCTTCCAAGAGTGGATGGGTCACATCCCAGTCTCTGACATCTCCCACTGCCCTCCCCGTCTATCCAACCTGCACCTCAACCTGGGCACCATACACCTGAACAGAGTGGGGAGGGCCCATGGTTCTCCCACACAGCTGGAGAGACCATAGGTCTCCCTTTTCCTTTGCTTCTTTTAATTAATAAAATCTAAAATCAAAAATTAAAAAAAAATAAAAGTCTCCCAACCAAGAGAAGCCTAGGCTCCGATGGCTTCAATTCTAAAGTCTACAAAACTTTTTAAAAAGAGCTAACTTCAATACTCCTCAAGCTATTTCTGAAGATTCAAAAGGAAGGAACCTTCCTAAGTTGGGAGAAAAATTAGAGATTCATACTGAGAATAAAATACATGCATATAACGTATAGCAGTGACTACAGAGGAGAAATCTGGCAAAATGGGATACCGAGGAGCAGAAGTACGGGGACTGACACGAGCCTCAGACGTTTGTCACTTTGTTCATTCCTTCAAGATTCTGGATATGTGGGCACAGCTCCATTACTACTCACAGGGCTGTTTCATTAGGACAGACCTTGGACCCTGTATCCAATTAGGCTTCCATTTGTTTCACAAAAGACTAATTAAATCTCTTCACAGTTCAGGAAACACAGCATTTTAAACATGTGGTGAGGAAACGCAGGGCACATACTAAACCTCAGTCTGTACATAAGTGAGGTAGTGAGAGTCTCAGCCTATGTCCACAACACACTAAAACACTTGATTAAATCTGGATAAGGAGTCAAAGAACATTTTTTTGCTTACATATTCTGACACATTTAAAATAGCTCGTCTACTAGTCCCTGCAGACAGATATATTACCATCAATTAATGAACACAGAGAAGATTAAGATAAATAATTAAGCGTACATCCATTTGGAATCTTACTCTTCAACGTGTACTATATTCAGAAAAGATAAGTGTTTTTCCAAATAGTGCTAACATTAATCTCATGGAACTTTTATACTACTAAAGACTTTCAAAAATTTGAACTTTTTTTTTTCTGTTTATTTTGTGATTAGAATGTCTGAAGACATAGTGATAGAACAGAATACTAATTTTTTTTAAATAATTTTTTTTCAGAAAAAGCATGGGCCAGCCCCCTGTCCTAGTGTTTGAGGGAGTCATATTTCATATCTCTGACTATGGTTCAAGCATGGCTGACCAGATCCCATATGGCTTACTTTGTGTGTGCATGCCCAAATCTGGACAGGATGGAGAAATGGAAGAGAAAGGATGGTGGTATGACCACATCCCATTATAGGGACATTCTCACTCTCTCTCACTGTCTCTCTGGCAAGTGCATATATTCTCTGGCAATTTATTAAAAACAAAAAAGAAGGAAAAAAACATTTTAAAAAGTAATAATTCAAGGGGCTAAACAGTAGCACATCAGGAAAATGGGACTCTTTGAGTCTGATCCACAAAGGAAGGTTGGGTTTGCATATGGAGTCCCCCTGAATATGCTGGGCACATATGTGCCCATGATAGCAGCTGACCAAAGGTCAGAAACAGATCATGCATCATGATCCAGTTGGAGGTGCCTTTTTCTCTCTTTCAGAAAACATAAATGAAAGTAAACTGAAAATAAAAAGAAGAAAGACTATCAGAAACCAGTAAAAATGAACCTCACCATCCCATTATGTTTTATTGTATTACAACTTTAGAAGAATCATTACACATGAAGGACAAGTAATGATTTTATTGCTTCAAAATGAGAATTTGCAGTATTAAATGGTTCTTTAAACTTTGCACATCAAGTATTTTAATTAGTGATTGGCATCTTCAAATAAAGTACTGAAAACCATGAAAAGAGTCAAACTAAATGATCACTAAGAATTGTACTCCATGTGTGGTCTTATTTCAGCATGTGGAAGCCAACACTTCATCAGTGGTTTAAAGAAATGCTAGCATGACTTCTGGATTAGATAGTTTTAGTATAGTGCATTCCTAGAGTTCATATATGCATTTCAAGATTAAAATATAAAATCGATAAAACAGCAAGACAGTTGTCAGTTGTTGGCTAGACTATGTTATCAAAATGATGGAAAAGCAACTATGTGCAAAAATAAACATAATGTTCTATCCACAGGGCATGATGAAGATAAACACTAGTTTCTCTACTGTAGCAACTATAATCATTAAAGAATCGATGGCAAATTAAACTGCACAAATCCTTGGGCAGAGAGGGAGGGAGGAGAAAACACAGCAGTAAAGGCAGAATGACTCAAGTCAATGTTCACCCTAAACATAGCGAGGTTCATTAGTATTACTAATAGAAAGGCAAAGGTGCAGACAGGACGATGGAGATTTTATCTTCTTTTCACTTTTATTATAGGGTTGCCTCAGGCAGAGCTAGTTTTCAGACTTGCTAAAAAGAAAGACTGCATTTATATATTAATAGTATTGTTGTAAGAATAAAGAAATTAAAAGGAGATAGAATATAAAGAAATAAAATACAGTCTGCCAGAATATTTTTTGCTTTTGCTTTTTGTCTTATTGTGTTGCTAGAATAAAAACTGTCTACATCAGGCACTTTTTTCAAAATGAATGTTCAAATTCAAAGATGGTTCCTTAAAAGTATACTCATGTACACCAAGACAAAAAGAAAGCAATTTCCAAACAAAGCAATTTTCAAACAAAGCAATTTTCAAAATGCTGTGCTCACACTAGCTCAGTCAGATGAATTCTATACCCACTTGACCTTCAATCATATTGTTCATTTCATCATTCTGTTGAAAATTAGTGGGACACATGATGGTTGGTCATCCTAGCTGGAAGTGAATCCGGTTGTCAACATTTTTTTCTGAACGATATTATCTTTCAAGTAACCTAACATGAAAACACACATCGATAGCTTCACTGTTCTTAGTTTGCCTCTGATAATTTAGATTCATCTTAGCACTGTAACAAAAATATAGGAAAATTTCATGGCAGGGTTTAGTCAAAGAAAAGTTACATAGGGAGCTGGTCTGGTTTGACACTGATGTTGAGAGGGAGAATGGGGGTTGGTAGGTGGAGGAGACAGTGAAAAACATAGAAGATGAGAGAAAATGAGAGAAACAGAATAACTGACTTAGCAAACATGATAGTATTATGTGAAATTAACAGCAAACCAACTATATAGCAGATAAGGATAATTATAACATTTCTTTGGCTTTTAGAAAGTTTCACTGTGAGCATCCTGTTTCCTCTGTTTGGTCTAATTGAAATACAAAAAAGTCTAGTGACTTATTTTTCACTTTGGAAACCAGTATTCAATTAAAGCCAGATACACTGCAAGTTAAAGTGTAAAATTTGAGCTGTGGTATTCTGATGAGTTTTTTTTTTAAGCATATTTAATGTACCATGATGTCACTGTTAGAATAATTTATCTAAAAACAAAACAAAAAAGGAATATGGCAAAAAGTATACCAAAATTACCATATTTATGTACCTATACTTTATTTTAAAAGAATTTTTCTGAGAGCTTATTATGCACCTTTTTTTTTTTTTTCCCCAGAGCATTAACTACTATGTCACCTGCTGGCCCCATGTTATGTGCTATCTTAAGGTACAAAAATGAGTAAGACAGGCCTTCACCAGGGTGAGTTCACAGTATGCTGGGGAAGCAGGTCCAGGAAAGATATTGAAATATAAAGTGATAATTTTACAACTTCGTACAAATGGAGTGCTGTGTTAGGAGCCTGAAGAGAGAGAAAGTAAGTAGACTTCTGGGAAACTGAAAAATATTCATTACAGAAGTGACTTGAAGGAACAGGAGTCGCTGATCAAGCCAAGCGAGTTTAGGATTGCAGAAGAAAGAAATTCTAAAAGCAAACACCAACTGTGCAAACACATGGAAGAAAGAGAGATTTTGTTTGAAAAATAATAACTGATTTACTTTGGAAGGGATTTCAGATGACATGTATGTGGGAGGCTATGATTACAGACGGAGCTAAAAAATTGAATAAGGCCAATGTGTAAAGGCCATTGTATGTGTTCAAAATGAATGTTTAAGCTGAAGAATTAACAAATGTCATGCCTTGAACAAAATATTCTGTGAATCATGAACTTGAACTGGGAAAGCCAGGAGATCATGAGTTTGTTACAATATTCTATAAATGTATTACTTCCTTGTAATATTGCAAACACTAAATATTTGCTGAAAAAATGCAGTTGCAGAGAGATGGAAGTACCCACACAAGAAAGCTATGATAATGTTGATGTTCATTTATCTAAGAATATTGCATTTACATTAGGCAAGAAGTGGTGGCTAAAGATAGAGTTTACAAAAACAAAACATTATACTGACCAGTATTATCCAAAGAAAAATGTATTCAGTTCTTGTGATTATTTGCTCATATTTCCCTCCAAATTAATTTCAAACACACTGCTTTGAATGTGTATGGAAACCTAAAATTAGTTCAATTCTATGGGGAGAGAAGTCACAGTGTCATTTTAAAGTGGATGTGACATTTAAATTAAAATCTATTACTTAAGGTTTAATTCTGTTCATGTCTAAGCAACTGTTTTCATGGCTATTCATATTAAAGCATAGCATAATGTCTAAGCTGTGAGTAGATTACACACTAAATATGTAAATATTTAAATATGCTGTAAATTTTTAGATTGCTTAAGATAAAAATCTAGAAATATTATTTTCCAAAAAGTACATGTATCTTGTCTGTCTTAGCAACTGCCTTCGCTTGTGTTCAGTTTGTTTATGAAGATATAGCATCAGTGTGAGGACAAAAGAATAAGCATTAAATTTCAGACTGATTATTAATAATGTTATAGTAAGAAAGACATTAATGAAATAACAGAAGAGCAGGTCGAAAGTAATTTTCATATGTCAGCATGCACAAAGACATAACAACACGATTCACACACAAAAGGCTGTTCACGTAAAGGGAGGGAAGAAATTCTCTGACTGGCAATTGTGTAGATGCATTCTAGAAGGCAAGGGTTTTTGAAAGGCATTTAGCTTTAAACCACTCAGTGTTCCTTTGAATGTCCTCAGCAGGGCCAGAAATGGAGGATTCAATTTTCAAAGATAATTGTGTCAGATAACTGTCTCATGCCTTTTCAGCAAGAATCTGATAAACACCTAATTACTAACCAAGTGATTTTAGAGCTACACAGCTGGGTTGGCAAGAAGGCTACTGGGTGAGACCTGGTCATCCAATGTATCAGGAGGAAAATGCGGCTGGATTGCAAATTAATTTCATTTATTTGGCTAATGAAACCTTACCAACTATCCTGAGGAGTAATCTATTATTTTAACAAAAGAGTATACATTTCAACATAAAATCAATGATAGCCACACAAATAACCTCATTACAATCCATCTTAGACAATCTACTAAAAAATAGAAATAGGTTAAAATGGAATTACAGGTTAGGTTTATTTTCTCCGGGCAAGCCTTATGCAATTATATTGATGGTACCTAGTATGCTGTAAAAGGCAAAATACTAACATTTTTGGATGTTAAAACTTGGCTCGATATTTTTAATAAAGATATTTGCCACAAATACAAGCATATTCATCTGTAAGTACATACATATGCACATACACCATGGCTCTTGCTTACCTCTGAGGGTGATTCCCTGTCACACTCCTGGCCTTTACCTCTTATGTTGCCTTTCTATTCCACATTGTCATAAATAGTGCAAGGCCTCAAATTAAGAACCGATGTTAAAGACTGTCTTGATAGCAAGTGAAATCAGGATGACCTCAAAAGGCATACTGCAGCTCCGTCCGATAAAGTCCTGTATCCAGACAAACTCATCTGGCAAAGTTCCTGCTTATCCCTGAACCGTATGTTTTATTACTCTATCAGAGCATGGAATTATCCTATCAAGCCAATTACATTCTCTTGGAGGAACCAAGGGACACTCTTGATACTATAAAGGCCACCTCCTGAAGTCTCTGGTTGTTCATTCCATTCTGCACTGCCACCCCTGTTGACCCTACATGGTGTGTGGTAACCTTTTCCCTGAGGTTGTGAATATATGTGATTTAGAAACTGCTGTCAATCTTATCTGTCTGGTGTCAGGTGTCATGTGTTTGACTGTCCCCATAACCCTAGGGCAGGAATCCCTCCCTCACCAACAAGATGATTAGGAGGTGATTAAAATGGCCTATGACCACTCAGATTGGTCTAAAGTACAGATCTGCCATTTCTCTAAATCTGACATTTCTTTGGTGCGATTCCAGAGTGACTGCCAAAATATGGAGATCGAAAGGGGTAAATAGAAGACTGGGATTGCCGAGTAAAACCTTTTTTATGCCAATGAATAAGACTACCTTCTCCAATTCCCTCACACATTGGTCTAGCAACTACTTGTGTAAAATGTTAGAGGATAAATTCAAATGAGGACTACCAAAGCACAAAGCAAAAACAATTCATCCCATTACCAAAGGATAATCAGAAAAAGGATCCATCTTTAGAACAGTTAGAACTTATATGTTACTTTTCTTTTGTTTTGAGGGGCTTTGCTATAGGGTACATGCACTTGCCAGAAAGACAGAGAGAGACAGAAAGCGAGAAATCACCCCCCCCAGGGGGGATGGCCATGCTGCAATCCCTTCTCTTCCATTCTCCTCTCGGAATCTTGGGCACACATGAACATGCGCCTGGCATGAGTTTAAGCCACCAGGTCGACTACATGGGAGTCCAGCAACAGCCATTATGCCAACTGCTGGTCCCAAACTTATATATTACTTTTTAAAAAGCTTTATTAAATAATTATTTTATTTAACTGTACTTATTTACTTTTAATTTGATCAGAGAGGGACAGAGCAAGAGTGAGAGTTCCAGACAGTGAGAGTGAGAGTGAGAGAGGGAGGGGGAAAGTGTGAAAGCAAGCCACCAGGTCTGGGACATGAACTGTGGTCGGCCATGTGGTAGTCCAGTGCCCTTACCCACCATGACACCTGCTGGCTCCAAAACTCATATATTTCAGCAAGCTATGTACAAGAGTTGCTCTTTTAATCACTATTTTAATCTTAGAGATAATAGGATGACTATTCACCAAAGACAATTTTGTTTTCCTGTCATTGTTCTTATAGTTTACCATTGACTATTTCTTTTGACACAATTTCCATTTCTTCCCCTCAAGTACCTCTATTTTAGTCAAGTTTGATAAAATAGGCAAAAAAGTGTGGTCAGGGTAAAAGTGAGAAAACAAAACAAATGAAAAACAAAAACAAAAAAAAACAAAAAAAAACAGCCAGTAGTAGAAATAAAGAATACCTTACATGTATTCTGGCTAAAATTAGTTAGAGGTAATTATTACAAGTCTGTATCTATACACTAATTTGAAGTATTTGAAATGTTCTTGAACTTCTATTATTTCTTAAGATTTTGACACAGGGCAAGTGCACTCGCTGGAGAGAGACAAAGAGAGACGGAGAGAGGGAAAAGTGAGAAATCACCTCAGGGGGGATGGTCATACCATAATCCCTTCCCCTCCATTGTCCTCTTAGGGTACACTTGCACATGCATCCTGTGTGATTTTTTTCCCCCTGTAATTAAGTTGACTGTATACACTTTACAGAGATTACTTTTTAAATCCAAATGTATTTATTAATATAATAATTATATTTTAATTATATTTTCATCTTTCTGAGCAATATAACTTCTGATGACCATAAAGGCAATTCAACCCTTTCTGTGCCAAAGAGATGTGATGCAGATGCTCCTGAAGGTAAACTAGTTCTTACTAACTGTTTTAAAATTTATAACACTATAAGAAAAGAATTGCCTTGCATTTTGCTGTGTTAATTATTTGATAGATTTCTTTTAAGCCACCAGATCTGAGATTTGAACCATGGTCAGCCATGTGGGAGTTACACAGTTTAATCACCATGTCATTTGCTGGACCCTGTTCTTGAACTCTTAAAATAGTAAAATATTATAAGGCTTCAAAGGTAAAACAATTTTATTAAATACATGGTCAGAGAAACAGTAGGGATTTGTTATTATATTTTTATTATTGTGAAGTACAGAAATTGAATTGAGCTTCAAAGTAGAAAGAGTTTGCAAATAAAATTTGCAAATGCAGGAACTTTTCTTGAGCATTAAATCAAAGATTAAAAATGATGCTGCAGGTGATGCTCCATTACCCAATACCGGAAAGAAATCACTACTTTCCACATACAGATATGCTAAAGCAATATCTAAAAATATCATTACTTAATCAACTTATTGTTTTCTAGGAAATTCCATATTAATACAAATTGCTGTTTTCTCTTGCAAAAAAAATTATAATCCAGTCTTTTCTCTCTTCCACTTGAGTCAAATATTTTTACCAGTATTCAAACATTTTCTGCTATTTCACAACTATAAACACACTTCAAAAGAAAATCAATAGCCAAAAGTATTTGTTGCTTCACTCTTATTTCAGTCTAATAAGGGCCTTATCAAGTAATGGCATTTTTGCAATTAAATGTCTTTATAAGGTTGTCTGAACTCACTCACATTATCGCCATCAGTTTCCTTTATTTTTCTTACTGATTTTTTTCTTTTGATTTTCCTCCTGCTTGCATTAAAGCACTGCAATTATTATTATTGTTATTATTATTGTTGTTGTTGTTATTTTAACAAAGGCCAAGTAATATTTTTATTAACATTCAAAAGTTTTCTTTATGCTCCTTTGCAGTTAATTTTTATCTCCTTATATGGAGATATGAGAAAATCATTATTTTTACTCCTCTTATATGAAATTAGTTTTGAGTTTTCATTAATCTTATATAAATTCAGTCTTCTGAAGTCATGATTTATTTCTTGCAATGTTATATCTATGGTATTAATTCAGGATGTTTGAGTAACTCTGGTTTGGAAGGTTTTATTACTCCGTAATATTTTATTATATGAATATAGCAAAACCTATGTATCTCAATTCCTATAAATGGCCATTAGGTTATTTATTTTTCCAAATTATTGACTGTTATGAATAAAAGTTCAAGATTATTCATCTATGTGACCTTTACATAAGCTTCTTTACAGCTCTGTCTCCGTCATTATACAAAGTGGGCCAGCCTTTGGCTTGGTGGTTAAGGCAGCTTGAATCCACATGGCTGATGTTTGAGTCTTGGACCTAACAGCTTGAAAAACACACTGGGCAGGTTTGCATAAGTGCCCAAAATCCCAACAAGAAGGCGAGAGGGAGGAGAAGGAGAGAGGGAGAAGAAGAGATTCTGATGTGACCAGCCTGTGGGGATGCTTTTTGTTGCCCACCCTCCATTTCTCCCTGGCAAACACACATACCCTGTAGCAAATTCATATATATATATATAAATTCAAGATATATATATAGATATACCCAATATATATTATATATCTTATAAATTCAGGGAAATATTAAGCACTGATTTTAATATACAATTTAGCGATGGAACCTTTATATTGTGGCCTTTAAATGCTTATTACGTCAGGTCTCACTCTGCTCTATGCATCCTGGTTTATTCACCACTATTCTTGCACATGAACTCCTCACTGATCAAATTTATTCTTATTTTTATTTTACTTTTTCAGTCTTCTCTTTCTCTTATTTATCCTGGAAATCTTTGTTTTCTCAGACTTTTCTTTTCCCCAGTACACCATCTGTTTGATTACTCAAGTCAAAATTATGCTGTCATAATGACTATATTTGCTATCTTGTTCAAGTCACATTTGCTTTGAGAAATTTCCCCTGATGCACTCTCAGCAAAATATCAGTTTAGAATTTGATTGCCTTCTTTCACAATTTCTTTTTAAAAATTAATGAAGTGGTAAATTTAGGTAAGATCAAACTATATGGGTACATATTTTATCTTAAAGATAATATATGGGGGAGCCCAATTAAATATTGTTGGTTCATAATACTTTTATAGATTTTTTTTTTAATTTGCTATAGGGCACCTGCACTTGCCAGAGAAAGAACAAGACAGAAAGTGAGAAAGCACCTTCTGAGGGAATGACCCCACCACAATCCCTTCTTCTCCATTCTCCTTTCTAGATTTTTGAGCATGTATGCACACCCACCTGGTCCATTTGTAAAGCTACCAAGTCCAGGACTCAAACCATGCAGTTGGCCATGTGGGGTCCAGTTGCCTTAACCACCATGGTACCTAGCTGGCCCTCCTAGATGTTCTAATTTTGAGATTACATGGCGGCATTGCCTCAAATATGACTGAAGATTGAATAGCAAGGTATTTTGTGATTCAGCATGTGTTCTTCATTCTTGTATTTTATTTTATTCTCTAACCAGGGATTTGGAGCAAGACTAAGTAGTGTCAGTTTAAAATCTTATGCTGAGAGACTGAGATGAAGAGCCAAAAGATAAACTATACTAGAGAGAGAAGCTACGGACCCTGTGAGCAATATGATCAGGATGTTATAGCTACAGAGCTTGACTCACCAAACATTAGAGGTAAGTGTTACTCAGTCACTTTTCTCCTCTACAGAACTGTCACCGGTCCTTCACTCAGCCTGTGTGTGTCACTGACCATTACCTTCTCAGGAGCGTCACTGCCTCAGACTCAACAACTATTTCACGGATTTGCTCTTCAAACCAGAGACTTCCCTAATATATTGTTATTGACATGTTATAAATAGGTCATTTTGATTAGGTTGTTTTCTAATCTCTAGTATATGTAAAAGTTTGGGCTTCCTCTGACCACCTCGGAATATCATTCACAATTGATTTAAGCTATATTTTTTATGTCTTTTCAAAATAAGTTTTGTCATGTATATTTAAAACACACAAAATTATGTCATGAGCTATTGTACCTATACTATACTTGTTCATAATAAAACAAATTACGTTATCAAATTAAGATATTCATCATCTAACATTGTTTCTCATTGTTTCTTGTTTATTTGTTTTTCTTGGGGCCAGAATGGTTCTAATCTATTCATTTAGCACAAATTCTAAATACAAAATACTATGGTCAATTATAGTGAGCAAGTCTAGAGATCTAATGTACAATATAATGACTAATGAATCTCAGTTATTTCTGCATGGAATAAAATCCAGTTTTCTGTCTTTTTTGTCACTCATGAAGCTAGTTCATCTTCATGTATGAATTTTTTTAACCCATGACCTTACCACACTACTGCCAATTGTGTCATCCCTGTGACTAGCCACTCCCCACCCCCTTGCAGAGCTCCTCACTGTTTGTCCACTGGGAACATGTTACAGGACCAATGGTCACCTTTGATCTCAGGCCTGCCAGAGCCCTGTGTGTTGGTTCACTTAGGGTATTCATCTTTACTCAGGCCAGGGTTGTTCTATATTTCAAGGTTCAAAGCTTTAAAAAACACAGCCATTCCATTTCAGGAAATAGCTACTATTAATGAAGAATAATAAAAAAAAACCACTATGTTCCTGAAACATCTTGAAGTTTTGAAATTAGATATTGCAGTATTAATTGTAGTTATGATGAAACTACAAAAAGGTTTTGGAACACAGAATGAAATTGCAAATCTATTTGGGGGCAACAAAAAATTGTAAATCCACACATAGTTTTTTGATAATGTGATAATAAAATTTTCCATAAGCTTTTGGAAGAGTCCTCAAATTTACTGTAACATCATCACTAAAAGATACATTAAGAATTTTTTTACATAAAAAAAATCCCTCACTAAGGCTCTAAATCTCATGATTATCCTCAATGTGATTTCAAAATACAGTATCCTTAACACATATCTTAGCATATTACATAGTTAACTTTGCCATTGTTCTTATATTCTTCAATAATTGTCATTAACTATTCACATGCATCTGCACACATAGAGGAACCTCAAAGTGTACTTACCTGTTAAGAATAGGGAAAATTGGTATGGTTTTACTATCTGAAAATGAATCCTTATTATATAGTTAAAGTTAATATATTACATTAAACATATTTATACTTATTGAATTAAACATTTATCCTTAAGAGTAAATTGTGGAAAAATAAAATCATAATATTAATATTATTAAGTAGTCTAGTGATCTAAAAAATTAACATTTGCAAATTAGTTGCTCTCTCATTGACATTAAGATACCCCCTAAACATCAATATCTTTATCTGATGGACTGATAAGTTTTAAAAAATCAAATGAGGATACAAGATAAAATGAAAGGTGTAGTTTTTCTAATTTAAAATTTTTAACATTGAAAGATTGTTTAAAATTTAGCAGAAAATGCCAACAATTTCATCTTTCATCCATTGTATTGTAATATTACTTTCAATCAAAAACTTCAAATTTGTTTTTTCTGAGATATTTTGTTTCTATTGGGCCATGAATTCAAATGCTTTCAATTCTCATTTCCACCTAATGCTTCTTAAATTAATTTTCTGATGAAAGTGAATTTAGATAAACATGACAATTTAAGAGGTTGAAAAACTGGAAGTTAATATAAATAGCTTTTAATTTTTAAAATAAATTCTTCCTCACTCAGGCTGTCTATTCAGATGCATACTCACATGCATGGCATTCCCAGGAGAGGAAGCATCTAATTGAACATGATATTTTATAGCACTACGACATGTTTGTCATAACCAGGATGTTGAATTTTTGCAGTCATCATAGAAGTGGCTTTGTAATAAAAGTCTGGGAGGATTTAAAACTAAACAAAATCTTGAAGCTAAATCACATTTATGCTGTGTGTATGTGACACTGTATTGATCAGTTTGTATAATTTTATCAAAAACCATGGTAAGTTGGATTCTTAATAAAATTTGAAAAGAAATACATGTCATAAAGTATAGACAGTGCTTGACATAGAACTAAACTGAGTTGCATGACTGTGCTTATCAGTTGGTCAGTTAAAAAGGTGGGTTGATTTTTCTCGTAGGCATTATGATTAGATTTACTGTGTGGTCACCGAAAGTCTTTTCAACTACCCATGTTGCTATACTAATTATAAGCCCTATTTGAAAATATGTTTATTCAAATTCCTATCCTACTCAAGACACAGAACTTTTCTAGACTTTGAACCAATTTAATTTTCAGCCTCGTCTGTTTCAAGATATGGTCATGTGGAGGTCTGTAGTGTCATACTGATGAACAAAGCAAGAGTGAAGTGAGTTGTGAAAGTGCTAGCATTGTGCAAGAGAGCCATCCCTTCAGTCTCTCTCACACTCTCGCAGCGAGAGGCATGGGAACGAAGGAGTTGTGTTGGGTCAGACTGCATTGGCAGAGGCTGTTTATGTGCACCGGTTATACTGAATAAGCAGTTCCTAAGATGGTATCTGCCTAGATAAATTTTGATGCATTTTTTTTTTCTCAATTAAATCAACCAGCTTTTGGTGAAGCTATGGTGAAAAGAGAACTCTCCTGCACTGTTGGTAGAAATATAAAGTAGTACAACCACTGTGGGGAATGAAATGGAAATTCCTCAGAAACTTACAAATCAAACTACCGTATGGCCCAGTAATTCCACTCTTAAATATTTACCCAAGGGTAGGAAAACCCTCATTTGGAAGAAGAAAAAGAAAAAAAAAACAAACACTTGCACACCCATGTTTATTGCACTGTTATTTGACAATTGCTAGGACATGGAATCAACACAAATGTCCAAAAATAAACAAACAGACTGAAAAAGTGTGGCATGTGTACTCTATGGAATACAATTTAGCTATAAAGAAAATGAGACCCTGACATTTGATACAATGTGGATGAAAATGGAAGACTTAATGCTAAGCACAGAAAACCTGAGTATAAACGACAGCCTTTGTATGTTCCTATGCAACATATATTGAATGATTGAGCTATCTAGCAGAAACGGAAAGACGGGAAGGTATAATAGCAGGGAGGACAACTGTAGACACTAGAGATAGTAAGGGGGCCTACAGGGGGTAGGTAATAGTGGGAGAAAGAGAAGAGAATGGGAAAAAAAAACAATACATTTAATTGACACAAAAAAGAGAAGTTATTTGACAATAATATATATGGTAATCTGTTTGTCTTGACTGATAGGCACTGTATTTGTGCAGGAAAAAAACATGCTGTACAACGTAAAGATGTATAGTGATTAAATGTATAAATGAAATATATATATATATATATATACATACATGTTGGCATTATGGAAACAAAAACATCGTCAATTAAATTATTTAATTGAACAAAGAAGCAAATTCAATAATGATTCTAAATGTCTGAGTTTAAAGTATTTCAAATGCTCTCTAATGGGTTACTCTTGCCCTGTTGTAGAGTTTGTATGGTTTTAATATTGCAAATGTCCTACCCCAATAAATAAATAAACAAACAAATAAATAAATCTTCTGATGATCAATATTAAAAAATGATTGGGTAATTTTTCCTCTAATGATGAAGGCACTTAGGTTGACTAAAATTGTATAGAATATTAGACCCTGTTGAATTGCCAAGAAAACACATGTCATATTCAAACACTATATTATTATTATTTGTACATGTGCTGTCTTTGACAGCATTCCAACCTTGTTAAACTTATCACATGAGCTTCATAGTACTTTATGAACCATGGTTAGTTTTCAGCTAACATGGAAGTTCATACTCTATGGATTAAACTCAAATTCTTACCATGGAAAGAGAGGATATATTGCTTCACTTCTGACAGAAATAGGGACAAACGGACTTTAAACATGAAGAGGAACTGAAGGGAGACTAGGGTAGTTCTTGGAACCCTAAGCACTGTTAACTGATTATTCTTCAAGAATAATGGAACTGTAATCCAGCTATCATGGAAAAAAAGAAGCTCAAAAAACATGAAGGTTCCATCAAGCATATGTGGTTCTCTGAGTGCTGATTTTATGTTCTCTCTCTTTCCTTCAAAATTACTTTCCCCACATGGTAGAAAACATAGTTGCTAACAATGGTTGACTTACTATAACTCCTCTAGTACTTGAGAGCTGGGTCAACTCTTGTAACATACAAAAGACCCAGAAAAGGAATTAATTGACCCTGCTTGGATCTTTAGAACAATCAAATATAATCAGAATGTGATATTTTTAAAGAACCTCAGGATCTCCTTGTGGGAAAATAGTCAAGGACATAATTTCTAGAGAAAAAACAAAGTGGATGTCGAAGGGCAAATTAAACAGATAAAGATTTCTGTAGTTTTATTTCTTGCATTTTATTCATTTGACCTATGCTAATTATTTTTATGTGTTTAATTCCAATCTCAGGGAGGTTACAAACTGATCATGTTTTAACCTGGACTAATATATGAGTATCATTTTTTTAATCCATGGTCTTTTGGTGTTAAAATAAGGTAAATTTATGATCATACTCTTTAAGTATGCACAAAAAATACAAATTCATCATGCTTAAAGCCTATAAAATAGAAAAAAAACAATTAAGCACAAATACTAGAAAACTAATAATATTGAAACCAAAGGCATTTAACTTAAATTCAATAAATGTAATCAATGGTGCTATTTTTTTTTTTGCAATGTAAGTATTATTGCAATTGGAGTATGATTCTGACTGAGATAAAGCAGTGTTTCAGTTTCCATAATTATAATAATACCATATACATTGTGATAACATTTCTCTCATGAGTACTATCTTTTACAAACACCACAGAACTCATTGCTACAGTGAGCTGTGTTGTTATTTGGCCTTCGCTTCATTCATAATTTATTTATCATTCCCCTTTTAACTTCACATTGTTGTGTAATGATTGAAGTGGTACTATTAGTCACCCAGGGGACCAGAAATTGAAACATGAAAATCATGTGGTGCGCACACTTCCAAGGATAGCTTTTCCTAGTCTGCAGACTATGGATATATAATCTCAGATAATAATCAACATCAGCTGACACCATTAAAATATTATAACATAGAATGTGTGTCTTTAGCTTGAAAGACATTGAAATCAAACCTTAGACAAGAAGGAAGATTAGATACGGACTGAAAAGCAGAGTCAAGAATTAGTCAAATACATGTAGAAGGAACAAAATTGTTCTCATTTGTTCCCTGTATTTGATTTTAAGTGTAAATACAGTTTTGCTTTGTTTGGTTATTTATTTCATCCATGAGAGATGGAGAGGGAGAGAGAGAGAGAGAGAGAGAGAGAGAGAAAGGCACCCTGATAGGCCTTCACCAGTATTCACCCTCTAGTCCCAGCTCTCAGGAATGCGTGCATCCAGTGTGCTCAGGGAGACCTCAGGATGCAAACTCAAGACCTCTTCCATGTGTGGTTCCAGTTGTGTTACCTCTGTACCTCTACCTGGTACTAAATGCAGCTTTAAGACTTATATTCACTAATGTCAAAATATGTTTGCCTATGGACTTCACCAAAATTCTATATTCTCATTCTCAATAAATAGTAATTGTTTTTAGATGAACTGAAAGTAAATTGATAAATTAAAAATACAAGCTGTAAACTCTTGAGCAGCAATTAAAACTAAACAAACAAGTGTAATTAATTAACAAGCCGATAGCAAGAGATAAAATATAATCATAAAAATAATTAAAATTTAACATACCAATGCAAAAAATTATACTAAATAAGTGTCCTAGTTACATTAGTCAGAAGACCCTAAGTCATTATGTCTATTTGTCTCAAATTTATCTATAATTTCACTGCAATTGTAATTTTAATCATGATCACTTTTAAAATAGAAATAAATTTATTTGAATACTTGCATTGAAAAGTAAAGCTAAGAAACCTAGATTAACCAAAGCATTTCTAAAAGACAACAAAGTCCAGAGGACTGACATTCGCTGATTTCCAGGGTCACAAATCAAGACAGATTTGTTTTTGACTAAAGATAAATGTAGAGAGAAATAGGCAGTCCAGAAGTAAACACAAACATGTACTGTACACTCATACATATAGAGTAGGCAGGCAAAATTGCCAAGTTAACTCAGTTAGAACTGGATAGTATTTGCATGAGAAGGAATCTCTATTCTTATCTTTTACCATATACAAATTAATCCCAAATTGATCAAAGAAGAAAATATAAAACCTACAAATTTTTTTACTCTGGATTATGGATACTAGAGACAGTGTAGGAAGAGGGTTGGAGAAGAAGGATAGTGTGAGGAAAGAAATTAAGGGGGAAAATAGGCAAGACATTTCTGGGACACAGAAATGGGTTATTATTTGTTGATGATAATGTGAATAGTATCCTCAACTGTACTAGTGTGAAATATATTCATGTTGGCTAAATTTACTGTGCAAGTTAAGTGATACATTGTGTTTGAATGCATAAAATAAATTAAAAATAAATAAATGAACAAAATTAAATAAAATTCTTCTTTAAAATATAAAAAAGTCACCATGAGTTATACATGTACGGTTTTTTTTTTTTTTTTTTTTGGAGCGGTTTTTCCGCTATAGGATGTGTGCGCTCGCCAGACAGAGAGAGAGAGACAGAGAGACAGAAAGCGAGAAATCACCCCCCAGGGGGGATGGTTATGCCACAATCCCTTCTCCTCCATTCTTCTCTTGGGATCTTGGGCACGCACGCACACACGCCCGGCGTGAGTTCTAAGCCACCAGGTCCGGGATGCGAACCACGGTCGACTACGTGAGAGTCCAGTGACATAGCCATTACGCTAACTGCTGGTTCCCGAGTTATACATGTATTTTGAGAAGAAATAAAAATCACTAATTATTAAAGAAAACTGACTTCCTCCTTATTAAAATCTCCCGTTTTAAAATATTAGAGAATACCTAACTAAATTGAGTTACCTAGTTCCATGGATCAAAAATGGACCATTTTCACTAAGAAAATAAAAAGACAAGTTTGAGCTGAGGAGAAAATATTTGTAAAATAGGGTTCATATAAAGTACCTGGATCCTGAATATATAGTCATTATTTTAAAAGAACTATTTGTTTAATTTTATTTATTATCATTATTATATCTTAATTTGTTATAGGAAATGTACATTCACCAGGGAGGGACAGAGATACAGAGAGAGAGAAAAGGCAAAGAACAGAGACATACACAGAGAGAGAGAAAACATGTTACTAAGTCCAAGACTCAAACTATGGTCAGTTGTGTGGGACTCAACCATGCTGGTCCCCTATAAAGAACCATTTTAACTCAGTAAAAAAGAAACCAAACAGAAAATCCAACAAAAAGAAAACATTTTGAACACTTGACATTTTAGTGACAGAGTTATGAGTTCCAAAACAGTAGAATAAAACAATGGAATGCTATGAGTCACAAGGGAACTAGATTAAAACACAATGTCATACCATCACATACACTGAACGACTAAAATTTGACATTTTCCTGTACAAAGTGCATGTGCACCTATGCATTATGAGAAAACCAGTCTGATTTCTATGTATACATATTTATTCTTATTTCAGAACTTTTAGAAGCATAACATAATAAAATAAAAATTTAATCTTAACTACTGCTAGTCCTTGTCTTTCTTTCCAAGTCGCTGAAACCTGGAGTGATATGTAGTGCACACCCTCTTTGTCATAATTCTGACCAAGTAACCCATGGTTGAGACAAGGATTGAGTATCTGGTTACTCAGGAAGAACCTCTTCTATTAGTCCTTGAATAATGACTGAATATAAAAAACAACACTCTGATTTCCCCCCTGGGCGGGGTGATTTCCTGCTTTATATCTCTCTGTTCCTCTCTCTGACTCTCTGGTGAGTGCACATACTCTATAGGAAAAAACCTCACAAAAAGAAAAAAAAATCTGTGATACCTACTAGTCAGTTTTCAATTACTATTATAAGATCTATAATTGAAGCTAAGCTATTTCTTGTTTGGTAAAAGTTCCAGATTTAGCCACTAAAGCTGGTCCATTTCTACAGTTCAAGCATGCTTAGTTGAGGCTGATGATCCTGAAGAACAAGGCCTCCTGGATTCATGAGATGCCTTCTTGAGAATTCATACAAGGAAAGAAAGAGCCAAGCATGACTCACATGACTAAGTAACATGTCTAGATATTGGGAAGAATAAACGGGATACTACTGAGCTTTCACTTAGACCGAAGAAACAGGCCTGTGGGGAGAGAATGCTGTTGCTAATAACCGTGAACCCTCTATAATTTCTCCCACCAGACAGCTTTCTACAAATATGTGTCCCTTTTTGCCAAGCAGGGCATGCATACGGAAGAGATATGCAAAGTGGCAACAGTGCCTGGCAGGGCGTTTCTTTTCCAGTAGCCAAGGTTCTGTCCAGCACTTGAGCAATAGTGCAGGAGAACGGACCAAGGCCAGACAGCTGTCTGGGTTAAAGGAAGAGGAGATGAGACAGTCCCTAGATTTCTAGCATTTCTGAGACTCTTCAGGGACACACAATCCTAAAGGATAAGATAATAATTCCTTTTGAGACTCTTTACGTTTTTATATTCCGTTTTTAGTTTTTACAAAATGTAGTGTCCACTTAGGCACATTATCATTGGGGCCTGATATTTAAAACAAAAATAACCATCCATATTTATTTATTTGTCTATGTAAAACTACTAAAAAAAGCATTATTTGTAATTATTAAAATCCACCATTATAAATTAATTTAGAATTATAAACAGATCATAAAAAGTGTAGAAATTGTTTAATTTTCTGTGCATTGAATTACCTATGAGAATTATTAAAAACATAAACACACACACACACACACACACACACACACACAGTTCTTTTTAGTGCTTGCAATATTTGCAATACGGTTAAAGTTTAACCTTTTTTTTTTTTAATCTTTCAAAAGTAAATAGGAACGTCAAAATACAACCATGAGTATGGAGTTTTCAGCATATTTCTGGAAGAAAAGTAATGAGTTATTGCTCTATGGCACTTACTGTATCAGGCTCCATTCTAAGTACTTCTTCACACACAAGCAATCCCTTCGAACCTCAGGCTAGCACTAAGATATTACAATGGATGGGTTTATTTGAAAACAAATCAAAGTACCAGACTTCCTGAATTATTGATTTTAATGTTCTAAATGTTTCTATGCAGATGTTTGAGTGTAGACATAAATATAGCAGAGCACGTTTTCATATCATCTACTTTTTAAATTTTTTTTCTTTTGAGAGAGATGTATTTGCATGTGCTCACTGGAGAGACAGAGAGACAGAAAGTGAGAAATCATGCTCAGGGGAGATGGTTATGCCACAATCTGTTCTTCTCCATTTTCCTCTTGGGATTTTGGGCATGCAAGCACATGCATCCAGTGTGAGTTTCAAGATACTGGGTCTGGGACTCAAACCTTTGTAGTGCATATATGAGTCTAGCAATGTAATCACTATGTCATCTACTGGTCCCAATATCATTTACACTTAACTGAGTTTTTTTTTTTTTAAGGTTTTGTCATAGGATGTGTACACTCATGTGAGAGAGAGAGAGAGAGAGAGAGAGAGAGAGAGAAAATAAGAGGGAAAGTGAGAAATCAACCCTCCTCAGGGTGATGGTCACACTACAGTACCTTCTCCTACATTCTCTTGGGACTTTGGCTACACACATATATGTGCCTGGCATGATTTTCAAGTCACCAGGTCCAGGACTCAAACCATAGTTGACTGCATAGGAGTCCAGTATCTTAAACACTATGCCACCTCTGGCCCAGCTGAGATATGATTTTACCTTCTTCTTTTTAGTAGTATCATATGCCTTAGGCTCTAGATAATGCTCTGTAGCTACCTGCGTGATGCTTACACAAATGGCCCAATTGTAAATTTTAAGAGTACTTCTATTCTGTAAATTTGGGGGAAAAATACAACTTTCATTTCCATTAGGTTGTAATAGATAAGTTGAATAGAACCATGTTTCTGCTCTCACTAGCCAATAGGTATCATATTATTGCTAGTGAATCTGATTGATATCTCCTCTTTCTTATAGGAAAACAGGTAAATTATAGCCTATATTTTTAGATGGTAATTTTTAAATTAAATATGAGATACAAATGATGAATATCATCTTCTCTAGCAACATAAAACAAATTCTCATTCTGAAAAGTGGTCAATATTCTCTGATATTTATTTATTTAGTAGTATGCTTGTGTGTGTGTGTTTGATTTTTTTGTTTTTGTTTTTGTTTTGTTTTGTTTTTTAGACAGCTCTTGTTTTGTTTCAATCCTCCTGCCTCAGTCTCCTGAGTACCTGGGATCACAGGCACATGCTACCACACTCACCTCTGCACAGACAGGGTCTCACTGTGTTGCCTACAGTGGCTGGGAGTTCACAGGCCTCTTGCACTAAGTCCAAGACTCAAACTATGGTCAGTTGTGTGGGACTCAACCATGCTGGTCCCCTATAAAGAACCATTTTAACTCAGTAAAAAAGAAACCAAACAGAAAATCCAACAAAAAGAAAACATTTTGAACACTTGACATTTTAGTGACAGAGTTATGAGTTCCAAAACAGTAGAATAAAACAATGGAATGCTATGAGTCACAAGGGAACTAGATTAAAACACAATGTCATACCATCACATACACTGAACGACTAAAATTTGACATTTTCCTGTACAAAGTGCATGTGCACCTATGCATTATGAGAAAACCAGTCTGATTTCTATGTATACATATTTATTCTTATTTCAGAACTTTTAGAAGCATAACATAATAAAATAAAAATTTAATCTTAACTACTGCTAGTCCTTGTCTTTCTTTCCAAGTCGCTGAAACCTGGAGTGATATGTAGTGCACACCCTCTTTGTCATAATTCTGACCAAGTAACCCATGGTTGAGACAAGGATTGAGTATCTGGTTACTCAGGAAGAACCTCTTCTATTAGTCCTTGAATAATGACTGAATATAAAAAACAACACTCTGATTTCCCCCCTGGGCGGGGTGATTTCCTGCTTTATATCTCTCTGTTCCTCTCTCTGACTCTCTGGTGAGTGCACATACTCTATAGGAAAAAACCTCACAAAAAGAAAAAAAAATCTGTGATACCTACTAGTCAGTTTTCAATTACTATTATAAGATCTATAATTGAAGCTAAGCTATTTCTTGTTTGGTAAAAGTTCCAGATTTAGCCACTAAAGCTGGTCCATTTCTACAGTTCAAGCATGCTTAGTTGAGGCTGATGATCCTGAAGAACAAGGCCTCCTGGATTCATGAGATGCCTTCTTGAGAATTCATACAAGGAAAGAAAGAGCCAAGCATGACTCACATGACTAAGTAACATGTCTAGATATTGGGAAGAATAAACGGGATACTACTGAGCTTTCACTTAGACCGAAGAAACAGGCCTGTGGGGAGAGAATGCTGTTGCTAATAACCGTGAACCCTCTATAATTTCTCCCACCAGACAGCTTTCTACAAATATGTGTCCCTTTTTGCCAAGCAGGGCATGCATACGGAAGAGATATGCAAAGTGGCAACAGTGCCTGGCAGGGCGTTTCTTTTCCAGTAGCCAAGGTTCTGTCCAGCACTTGAGCAATAGTGCAGGAGAACGGACCAAGGCCAGACAGCTGTCTGGGTTAAAGGAAGAGGAGATGAGACAGTCCCTAGATTTCTAGCATTTCTGAGACTCTTCAGGGACACACAATCCTAAAGGATAAGATAATAATTCCTTTTGAGACTCTTTACGTTTTTATATTCCGTTTTTAGTTTTTACAAAATGTAGTGTCCACTTAGGCACATTATCATTGGGGCCTGATATTTAAAACAAAAATAACCATCCATATTTATTTATTTGTCTATGTAAAACTACTAAAAAAAGCATTATTTGTAATTATTAAAATCCACCATTATAAATTAATTTAGAATTATAAACAGATCATAAAAAGTGTAGAAATTGTTTAATTTTCTGTGCATTGAATTACCTATGAGAATTATTAAAAACATAAACACACACACACACACACACACACACACACACAGTTCTTTTTAGTGCTTGCAATATTTGCAATACGGTTAAAGTTTAACCTTTTTTTTTTTTAATCTTTCAAAAGTAAATAGGAACGTCAAAATACAACCATGAGTATGGAGTTTTCAGCATATTTCTGGAAGAAAAGTAATGAGTTATTGCTCTATGGCACTTACTGTATCAGGCTCCATTCTAAGTACTTCTTCACACACAAGCAATCCCTTCGAACCTCAGGCTAGCACTAAGATATTACAATGGATGGGTTTATTTGAAAACAAATCAAAGTACCAGACTTCCTGAATTATTGATTTTAATGTTCTAAATGTTTCTATGCAGATGTTTGAGTGTAGACATAAATATAGCAGAGCACGTTTTCATATCATCTACTTTTTAAATTTTTTTTCTTTTGAGAGAGATGTATTTGCATGTGCTCACTGGAGAGACAGAGAGACAGAAAGTGAGAAATCATGCTCAGGGGAGATGGTTATGCCACAATCTGTTCTTCTCCATTTTCCTCTTGGGATTTTGGGCATGCAAGCACATGCATCCAGTGTGAGTTTCAAGATACTGGGTCTGGGACTCAAACCTTTGTAGTGCATATATGAGTCTAGCAATGTAATCACTATGTCATCTACTGGTCCCAATATCATTTACACTTAACTGAGTTTTTTTTTTTTTTAAGGTTTTGTCATAGGATGTGTACACTCATGTGAGAGAGAGAGAGAGAGAGAGAGAGAGAGAGAGAAAATAAGAGGGAAAGTGAGAAATCAACCCTCCTCAGGGTGATGGTCACACTACAGTACCTTCTCCTACATTCTCTTGGGACTTTGGCTACACACATATATGTGCCTGGCATGATTTTCAAGTCACCAGGTCCAGGACTCAAACCATAGTTGACTGCATAGGAGTCCAGTATCTTAAACACTATGCCACCTCTGGCCCAGCTGAGATATGATTTTACCTTCTTCTTTTTAGTAGTATCATATGCCTTAGGCTCTAGATAATGCTCTGTAGCTACCTGCGTGATGCTTACACAAATGGCCCAATTGTAAATTTTAAGAGTACTTCTATTCCGTAAATTTGGGGGAAAAATACAACTTTCATTTCCATTAGGTTGTAATAGATAAGTTGAATAGAACCATGTTTCTGCTCTCACTAACCAATAGGTATCATATTATTGCTAGTGAATCTGATTGATATCTCCTCTTTCTTATAGGAAAACAGGTAAATTATAGCCTATATTTTTAGATGGTAATTTTTAAATTAAATATGAGATACAAATGATGAATATCATCTTCTCTAGCAACATAAAACAAATTCTCATTCTGAAAAGTGGTCAATATTCTCTGATATTTATTTATTTAGTAGTATGCTTGTGTGTGTGTGTTTGATTTTTTTGTTTTTGTTTTTGTTTTGTTTTGTTTTTTAGACAGCTCTTGTTTTGTTTCAATCCTCCTGCCTCAGTCTCCTGAGTACCTGGGATCACAGGCACATGCTACCACACTCACCTCTGCACAGACAGGGTCTCACTGTGTTGCCTACAGTGGCTGTGAGTTCACGAGCCTCTTGCTTCAGCCTTCCCAGTAGCTGGGACAACCAGTGTATGCCATCATGCCTGGCATTTAGGGAGGGTGGGAAAATGAACTCAGGACTCCCATGTCGTGACAGTCTGCCAAGCAGCAGTGTCCAGTGTACACCACCCTCCCTATGCCAGAATTTGATGTCTGTTTCAATGTTTTGGTAGTTATTTTCCTTACCAACTTTTCAGAGAGTTATTAGAACCTGAATTTGTAATGAAGGTGTTTAAATTAGAATGTATACAACACTCACATGAACTCAATGTTAAAGCAGAGGTGTGCAGAACAAAGGTGTGACGGAGGATGAAGGATTATAGAAGATAAACATGGACATGGGAGAAAGGGATATACTTGATTCTTCATTACTACACTTAGTTCCTTTTCTTTTTCTTTCTCTCTTTCTCTCTTTCTCTCTCTCTCTTTCTTTCTTTCTTTCTTTCTTTCTTTCTTTCTTTCTTTCTTTCTTTCTTTCTTTCTTTC
>NW_006200179.1:1412918-1473984 GCF_000334495.1 Tupaia belangeri chinensis
TTTATTTATTTATTTATTTATTTATTTATTTATTTATTTATTTATTTATTTATTTATATTTAACCAGAAAGACACACAGAAAGAGAGAAAATGAAAAACCAAGCCACCAGGTCTGGGACTGAAACTTCAGTCAGCCATGTGGGAATACAACATCTTAGTCACCAAATCACCTGCTGGCCCCTTCCTTACACTTAGTTGTTTAGATGGATTACTTTACCCTGTAAGCATTGTTTCCAGTAAGGAAAATTAGTAATAAATAAATGTCAGTTGAGATACATGCACGTATCCTACTTTAATTTCTTCTTTACTTTCTTTTCTTCTATTTTGCCAGTTCTCTTAGGTTCACTTTCCGCTACTCACTCTCGTCACCATTGAATTGTTTACCTGTCTGAAAACTAATTTAGATATAAAAATCCTTTAGGGCATGTTACTATTATAAAATAAACACTCTATGATTAACTGTTGGGAAGAATGTAGCAGAGTTTCGGTATAGAAAAACTTCCATGCATTGTATGTTGGCTTGCTTTCAAACTCAGTGACTGATTTAACACTGGAAGTGGTGTTCTGGCTGTCGGGATCATCCTCATATTGTCAAGTTCATCCTCTCATTGAACACATGGATTAAACAAGCAGAAGTCCCCTCCTTGAATTTATTCATAAGTGTGTATGTATGTGACATGACAACACGAACAGGGTGAAATCTTTTAAATTTATGTTGAGTATGGAAAAAACTTGTGTTGAAATGAATTTTAACAAGGCATTCGGCTTTCTTCACAAAGTTCCTGCATCTGTCAGTTGAGATACATGCACGTATCCTACTTTAATTTCTTCTTTACTTTCTTTTCTTCTATTTTGCCAGTTCTCTTAGGTTCACTTTCCGCTACTCACTCTCGTCACCATTGAATTGTTTACCTGTCTGAAAACTAATTTAGATATAAAAATCCTTTAGGGCATGTTACTATTATAAAATAAACACTCTATGATTAACTGTTGGGAAGAATGTAGCAGAGTTTCGGTATAGAAAAACTTCCATGCATTGTATGTTGGCTTGCTTTCAAACTCAGTGACTGATTTAACACTGGAAGTGGTGTTCTGGCTGTCGGGATCATCCTCATATTGTCAAGTTCATCCTCTCATTGAACACATGGATTAAACAAGCAGAAGTCCCCTCCTTGAATTTATTCATAAGTGTGTATGTATGTGACATGACAACACGAACAGGGTGAAATCTTTTAAATTTATGTTGAGTATGGAAAAAACTTGTGTTGAAATGAATTTTAACAAGGCATTCGGCTTTCTTCACAAAGTTCCTGCATCTATTGACTTCCTACAGGTTTTCTTCTCTCCTATCCTTAGAGTGCAGTCCCTGAGGCTGTCACAATGCCCATCACAAAAGGCTGTCACCAAGTGATTCTTCTGAAGATTCTTGTGACAGCTCCTCACTTTTTTTCCCCTTACTGCATTATTGGTGAGGTATTCCTCGACATAACAAGGCTCTCCTCATACACACTTTGTATTCCTACCCGATGGAAGTCGTTTTGAGAAAAATCGAAAGCTCGCTAGATAATACAGTCAAGAACAAATGGTTTGCTTCTGACAGAATATTGCAGGCACTATTGCTGGCTTCAAAGAAGGGTTCAAGGTGATAGCAAGGATATTACTGAAATAAGTTTTGGGGACCTAAGATTTCCAGACATGATTGAGGCATGTTAGCTCTATAATCAAAGTCCAAACCTTAAAGGCAGAATATTTTGATATATATCCTCACTGCTTCCTCTCAAATATCAAACACTTTTTTTTTCATGGAAAATTCCAAAAGCTTACTAAAAGAGAACTAACTTTGTTGAGTACATAAAGAATAACTCATAAAGGGCTATTGTGATTACTAGAATAAAAATGAAGTAAAATGATAAATTTAGTCACACTAACTGTTTTCAAGAACCCAGTATCCATATGTGGCTGAAGGCTTTATAACTGGACAGCACATTGCACATTTCTGTTACGACAGAGGTTCTCCTGGGCAGCCGGGGTATATTGATATAAAATGGGAATTTTGTAAAATGTGTGTGCAGCTCTCTTGCAAATATATCTCCTATTTATCATGTAATCTAAAAGATCACAAGAAGGGGGACAGACAATGGTGCAGTGGTAAAACAGGATGCTCTGCAAAGCTAACCTACATGGGTCGGTTTGGATTCATGTTAAGAGATTTCCTTGAGTACACACAAGTACCCATGATCTGGCCTAACTGAGTCTAGGGGTGGCCTGCAGTGATGAGACCCTGATGAAGACAATCTCTCTCTCACTCAAAAAATACTTAAAAAAAATGTATACTGATAAGATGCTAGTAAGATTTGGGAGAATTAACAATTTTTTTCCATTTATTTTATAATTTATTGTTAAAATGCAATTCTTGTATATCTTCATGGGGTCTAACACATGGTGTGTAACCTTTAAGATTCCAGACTATTATTTTGTGTCCCACTCCTTCCAAATATGTTGTAACTTTAATTTACAGATAACGAAAAAGCAAACCTGCAAATATGATCCTCCTTAACAAACATTCTGCCCCTATGTATTTCTTTAGAGTGAAATTTATTTCAGGGTTTGATAGATATTTTATGAACTAAGAAAAGATGTCTAAGGATTTTTTCTACATTTAATAGGCAATGTTTATAAAATGACTGAAAATATAATATATTGAATAAAACATACACAAGTAATGCTGTATGGTGATTTATCTGCATTTATAATTTCTGAGATAATGTACAATCTCATTTTCAGATGATACCTGTATAAACAATTAGCATAATTGTTTATATTATAAACAATCTATGTAAAGGGGGCTTTACTATGGTCATGGGGCTGGTGTAACACATACCACAACCCTTTATTATCATAACACGAGTTTAGAAAGACTCCATTTTTCAAAGATGATTAGGCTGTCTTTGAGTTATACTAGCAATTCCAACTAAGAGGCAATAAAAGCAATTTCAAGTTACTCTGTATATTCTATACATAGTACAGTAGTCCTGTCACTTTTTTTACAATGATATTTGGTTTAAGTATATTTCTTATACTTTTTGTTGTTGATATATACAGCTAGGATGAGAAAATTTTGAGTTTGAAATATTTTATTGTGACAACAAAAATTTAAAAAGGGAAATACAAGGGCCAACAGGTGCACAGAAGTTAAAGCACTGGATTCCCACATGGCTGACTGTAGGTTGAGTTTCAGCCCCAGCAGTTGGAAAATTACACCAGACACTTGCGCATGCACTCCCAAATTCTGGAGATGAGAATGGAGGAGAAAAGGTTATGGTGTGGCTATCTCCTCTGGTGGGGTGATATCTAACTTTCCCTCTCTCTGTCCCTGTCTGTCTGCCTCCAGCAAGCACATGTGCCCTTTGGCAAAAACCTAACAAAAAGGAAAGAAAGAATGAAAAAATGAAAGAAAGAGAAAGCAAGCAAGCAAGCAAGCAAGCAAGCGGGCAGTACCATCAGTTTAACAGAACCAAATGTAATCAGGTATTTTTAAGTATTCACTTAAAATCTTCAGAAAATCTAAACAGACTAGGAACCAGCAGTTAGCGTAATGGCTATGTCACTGGACTCCCATGTAGTTGACCGCGGTTCACGTCCCGGACCCAGTGGCTTAAAACTCACACCGGGCATGTGTGGGTGTGTGCCCAAGATCCTGAGAGGAGAATGGAGGAGAAGGGATTGTGGCGTGACCATCCCCCCTGGGGGGTGGTTTTTCGCTTTCTGTCTCTCTGTCTCTCTCTGTCTGTCTGGCGAGCGAGCGCACGTGCCCTATAGCGAAAACCTCTCCCCACCCCCCAAAAAAAAGAGAAAAAGAAAATCTAAACAGACTAAGCTACTCTGTTAGGAAAGTTAGACAAACATTGGATGGATAGCCTCTGAAATTGGCAGAGGACATATACTAGAGGATCAAGGATATCTAACACTACTTATAAGAAAACAGTCATATTAGTAATGCAAAATATTCAGTATCAGGCAAATCTCATGTGTCATGTTATATCTGCAAAGGCAGGAAAAGCAGTTTTAATTTTCTCTACAGAAATTCTAATTTATTTAGTGTGAATCTCAGTTTCTAACTTGCCAAAATACATTCCCCCATATCTTCTTATATCATAGTCTGATTTAGAAAAATCTGGAGAGCACGTTAATTTCTGTATAAAGAGGTAAGTCTCATTAATTCTCCAGAACAGAATCAAGGACTCTTTGAAAGAAGGAAAATCTGTTTTGAATTTTAGAGCTTGACTAATGCTGATTAAATATTTTCTTCCATTCTTCATCAGGTTGGAAAAATCCATTCAATAGTTTGTGGAAGAAAAAGTAATTTTTGGATTTTTTTCTAATATTACTCCTATCCTGGTTCCTCAAAAGCCAACACTGGCACCAGAGAAGGAACCATGTGCCTACACACTATGGAATACCACTTGCCCACAGGGAACAACAGACCCTATCATTTGATACACAGTGGATAAATTTCTAATATTTAATGCTAAATGAAAGAAGTCAGACTATGGAAGGCAAACATTGTATAGTCCTAGTAACTATATATCAAATGTCCTCTATGGGCAAAATGGAAAAAAAAATTGAAGATATAATTGTAAAGAGGAGAACCGTAGACACCAGAGATTTTTAGGAGGGCATTGATAGTTGGAGTGGAGAAAAAAAGAAAAAAAAAATTAACAGACACAAGAACATAAATTTTCCTGATGAAAAGGATATATACAGTAATATTTTTGACTTGAATAATAGACAGTACATATATGCTTTGCAAAAACATATACAATATGAAGAGTTATAGTAATTAAACATAAATAGGAAATTATAAAATTAAAGAAAAAACATACATTTAAGACTTAAATTTAAAAATCATAACAAACCAAACAAAAATTAACTGTGCTTTAAGAATGGCAAGAACCACTACTGTAATACCCACTTGTTAAATTTATACATATATATATATATATATACACACATATATTTAGAGAGAGATTTTTGGTATAGGGTGCGTGTGCTCGCCAGAAAGACAGAAAGCGAGAAATCACTCCTAAGGGGGGATGGTCATGCCGCAATCCCTTCTCCTTCACTCTCCTCTTGGGATTTTGGGCATGCACGCACACAGATCATGTGTGAGTTTAAGCTACTGGGTCTGGGACTCGAACTGCAGTCGACTACATAGGAGTCCAGCGACATAGCCATTACGCTAACTGCTGGTCCCATTAAGTTAATATTTAAAAAACTGTAAATGTAAAATGCAGAATGCAATGCACAAATAGGAAAAACATATAAGTAGTGTTCATTGGCATAAAGCATGTAAGTAGTATTTATTGGCTAGGAGAGAGTTTCCATCAAAACCTTATTTGAAATGAAATCTTACTTTTAGATTTCATTTATCATTCTGTTTGCTACATTTATAGATGGTCTGAATAACAATGACTACACAATCAAATGATACTATTGAAGTATGTCAGAGTTTAGCGATATTACAACAAAATTTAAAATTTATTGTTAGTATTATTATCCAGGGGGCAAGTTTGCTCACCAAAGTGAGATTGAGAAGAAAAGCAATAAAGCACACCCCATTGGACATGGCCTCTCTATAATCTGTTCTCAACTTCTTCCTCCATTCAGGACTTTTGGCCACACAACCACATGTGTCCAGTATGTATCTCAAGCCAGTGGGTCTGGTACTCAAACTGCAGGGTTGGCAAAGTTGGATTCAACCTCCTCAATTACTTAGGCTATGGGATGGCCAAAAAAACTTTATTAAGGATTTTTAAGTGAGTACACTATTCTTGGTAACTAATGAAACAAATTATAAGAAGAAAGAATAAAGAGTACTTTCTAGAAAGTCCTAAACCAGTAGGATTGCATGCTAGACAAAAACAAGTTGGGGAAAAAAAATTACAAACAAATGACAACAGGTTTTTTATTTGTTTGTTTTTTACCTTTAATCTGTACTACCAGAGTAATGTCTGGTTTTTACCTGAATATGCTACTACTTAAGAATGATAAGAATAATACAAATAATGCAAAATGCTAATATTATAATATTACAAATAAGTTGCTACCAAATAATTTACTCTAATTATATTCAAGTCAACTATATTAACTAAGCTAACTATGGAAAAATACCCAATGTATTTGATGTTATCTTCCCTGCAGACTCACTTATCATTTTATGATATTTATCAACAAAGTAAAAGTATATTTTTCAGGAAAGGAAATCTAGTTTGGAGTTTAAAAGAAGACTTTTAGCTAGTGTTCCTTTTATTGTTATGACAAGGTTATTTGAGAACATTCTAATTTCTTCTATTATTGAAGTAAAACTCTTAATTTCTCTATTTTTGTTTTCTTTCTTTCTCTTCTTTGTCCTTTCTTCATTTTTCTTTCTTTGTCTATCTCTTTTTCTTCCTTCCTTCCTTCCTTCTTTCTTTCCTTCCCTCTCTCCCTTGTCCTCCTCCTCCTTCCTTCTTGACTTCCTTCCTTTCAATCTCTCTCTCTCCTTCCTTCTTTCTCTCTCTCTTTTACTGATTTTTTTCTTTTTTCATTATTATTGCTCATGGTTCCATAGAGTCGGTAAACATGTGCATCAGTAGCTCTTAAGAGTTAAAAACAAAATTTCTTCTTTAAGTGTTTATTAAAGTCCACTTTGCTCCGTCACTCAAAGGGAGAGCAAGAAGTAGGCAGTGTTTTAAAACTGGGCATTAACTCAGTGGTTTTACTAGCATCGACATTTCATGAGCAACACAATGAATTAAGTTTGCCATCTTATTTTTCTTCCCTTCTCCCCTACTTCTCCTCACTTTCTGACTTTTTGAAATTATTTAGAAATCAGAAGGTCCACTTTAGGTTACTTTTTAAAAAAAAATAATAATTTGGGAAAAATATATTATGCATAATATACATTGGAAAAGCATACATCCACTTGTGAATGTGATAACCACATTATCTTAGTATTATTAAATATCAATTTTCCTTTGGTACTTTTCATGAGTTTGGTTGTTTTCTTCAGAATAATCAGACATGATAGGTTTGCTTGAGGCATCTTCGCTCAATAAAGGTAAGTAGTAAAATTATACTTTTAAAAGTTCAAAATTAATAATAGAAACTTTCCTCTTTTTGTGCTTATTATTCAAATGTAAATTGCTTTTTAAAAAAGAACCCTGCAGACACCAGAGATTTTAAAGTTGTAATATTATAAAATAAAAAAGGCTTAAAAGTAGTGAAAAAAATCTTCTTGGAAAAATATTCTCTTCGTCTTAGTTCAGAATATTCTTGGATTCTTCATATTTTTATTTATTTTTTTCCCTATTTTACTGTCCACTCTTCTTCTCATTCTCTTTCACTTGGGAGTTTATTAAAATGCCAGTAAGGCATGCAATTTTAAAAAACATGATCTGCCAAGTTTTTCATACTATGGAGATAGCAAACTTTTCTAAATTGTACTTTCTCATGCTAGAGAGACATAGACTTAGAAATTTTTTGCTTCATAATTTTCATGAGAGTGAAACAGTAGGTATTGATTTTATATTTAAAACCATATAGGTTGTTACTTGTGCATAGAGATGTTACTGATTTTTGCAGGTTGATTTTGTATCCTGCAATTTTACTAAATTCGTTTGTTAACTTTAATAGTTTCATTTACAGTTTGAAAGGCTTTCTACATACATTACCATTTAATTTTCAAATAAAAATAGTTATTTCTGAAAAATAAATACAGGAACTACATGTAGAAAAAATTTAAAAACATACAGACTGGGAAATATTTTAATTAACGAGAGTAGTAATGATACGGTAGTCACTTAAGGGAGATAAAAATGACAACCAATATGTATTCTATTGATAGCATCAATTTAACATATATAAACTGGCAAATTATAATATTGATCAGTCTGACTGGATTTAGTATAATCGAATTAGACGAGTGACAAGAAGTAAAATCATGGTAATGCACTATAAAGCAGAGAAACAAAGCTATTTATGTGACTGTAATCACAGAATAACTGGAGGCAGAAACAGTATTTGGGAGTCAGGGTATCAGATGCCCCAGCTGTGCTTCATCAGACTGGGGAGCTTCACTACGTGGGCACTAGATGAGCACAGGTGTACCATGTCCTCCAGCCTATCCACACACTGCACAGGGCTGCTTAGAGAATCTACTAACTCATGGTCAATGTTTCTCCTCTGGTTATGTTCTTTTAGATTTAACAAATAATTTAGAGCTCTTGTTTTGGCAATAGGAAAAAACTAGAAATCATTGAAGTATTCTTGCTACAAAAAATTCTCTCTATAAATATTAGTGTGAAACTTGACTCTTGTTAACGAACGACATAACTGAGCTCACAAGACAACAAGGGGTAATTTTATGAGTGCTAAACAAGAGGCAACTGAGTATCAGAACATTTAGTATATGAGCTAATGACCATGCCAGTACTTATAAGTGTGCTATAGCAGGAGTATATCTTCTGAAAATTAATGTGTTAAGACATTGTAACAGGATTAAGAGGGCAAAAATTTAATCTGATTATGGTGTCAAAGGTAAGACCTTTGGTAAGAGATTAGGATTAAGGGCCTTAGGATGGGGCTTTCTTAATTGAGTTCTGATGTGTTTATAAGGAGAGCAAATATGACAGACAGACACATGGGACACAGACCACACTCATCTGCTTTCCACCAGGTTGCAACGCAATTGAAGTCCCCTGAACTTTGAACCTCCAAATTATGCATCGAATATTTATTTTGATAAATCCCCCAGTTTCAAATATTTTCTTTCATTAGCCACAAAACAGGCTGGAATAGAAATCTTACTGATATTAAATATCTAGGGCAATAATTCTTTAGTGAGGATAATGGTGCCTACAAAAGGACTACCTGGAATTGCATGGGAATATTTTGATTGTCACACTGGGCAGGGTATACTTCTGGCACCTTGTGAGTAGAAGGCAGGGTGGTTGGTAAACATCCCATAATATACCAGGCACAACCCATACTCTCTTAACAACATATAATTATCCATCCCCAAATCCTGCTCTAGTGAATTAGGTATCAATTCGGAGTCAAAGATTGAAGAGATAGTCTTCCAGTAATGAACTACGGGAAGTTAGAACTGAGATATCCTGTGTTATAAAGTCAGTACTTCTTCAAAGCTAAGCACAGTGAAATGCACCACTAGAAAACAGTTTGCTACCTAGACAAAAGAAGATTGTGTATTTGGACCCAGCCCTGAATTCATGTAACCCTGATGTGCCCTTAAGCATGTCTGCCTGTTAGACATCTTCTGTTATTAGAGCTTAGATAAAGTTGACTGCATTATGATTAAAAACCCTTGGGAATCAAGTATAAGAAAGTGGAAAGAGCATTGGACAAAAAGTATTTTCAATGCAGCTGCACATATAAAAGATCACTAAAGATAACTCACAATCCAAACTATAAAATACACCAAGAGTAAAACTTCAAAGACAATAAATAAAACAGAAGGCTTCAAGCTACAAACACTGGAGGTAACAACATTTTTTCTGACATTGCCTTAACATATATTTATTTAAAAATTATCCACTTCTCCCATGACAGGGACAGAGAGAGGGGAAGAGAGAGAAAAAGAAAAATGTGTACCACCCCCCCCAACAGAATCTTCTCCCTCAATCTAACCTCAACCTAGCCAGTCTTAATCCCAGGCCCATACACAGGTGGGACATGCACAGAGACATCTAGTCTCAAACTCAGCAGTCATCCATGTGGGTCCAGCGTCACAGAGCACAGAATTACTGCTGCACCTCCGCTACCGGCCCAGGCATGGGCTTTTAAATGCATGTATTCAAAATAATTAATTACATAAGTGATCTGGAAAGAAGGTAAGAGAAGGGATTGTTAATGTAATAGTGATGATAAAAGCTCAACGACAACAACGAAAAAGTGCCAACATGTTCAAAGATTAAATAGCTGACTATTTCAGTTTAGATATAATATATGAATTCTCATTATTCAATATTATGAGTCCTGAGAAAGATAAATATAAATAAGTATCTCAAGAAGCACAATAGTGAAATTGCAAAGGACACTACTACAGATAGAAACTACTTACTTGTTTATTCTAATTTATTTTAAAAATTCATAACAGAGAGGCCTGCAGGTGACATGGTTTTAAAGTTGCTGGATTCCCACATGACCAACCATGATTCAAGACCTGGACCTGTCGACTTCAGAATCATACTGGGAAGGTATGTGTGTGTGCCCAAAATCCCAGAAGAAGAAAGGAAGAGAAGAACTTGTGGTGTGGCCATCCTCCTTCATTTTCCCTCTCTCTGTCTCTTGGTGATTGCACATACCCTATAGCAAAAACCTGGAAAAAAATCATACTAGAGTTCACATGTGCACACATGAAAGACAGAGAGACACAGAGAGATAAAGACCCACCAGAGAGCCTGGTCATCCCAAGATCCCTATTCTCCAGTCCTCCAGCCTGTGAGATCTTGGCCACCTCTCAAGTCACCTGGCACATTTCAGGCTGACCAGGCTGAGGATTTGAACCTTGGTCACTATGTGGGCTTCACATTCTCCTGAACTGAGCATTACCACAGTGATGCAGAGTGTGATACATTTAGAAAATATTTAATGACAAACAAAACAGTATTTGCATATACATTATATTTGTGTGCATTACTGATTACATACATTTTCATACTCACAATACTTCTAAATATTGCAAGGCATGGAGCATTGCTATTTTTAAAAAAGCACCTTTAAGTAAAATTATGGGTAAACAAGTAATTTGGGAGCAGAAGCATCTATATAAAGATAACTGTTCACATTTATTTCACCAAATTGTGGCAAGTTGAAAAGCCTCTTCTTCACACGGAAGTCGACTGATTTATTTGCAGAAGTCACTGGTGCATCATGTAGTCAGCAACCTCTTATCCCTCGTCTGCAACGTGAATACCCCAGGAGACCAGCCATCGCCCCGTTTCCCTCCACGTTAGGTCTGGAGGCCTGAAGCGTTCATGGGTGAAATGGACATATACAGAGGCTTTTCTTGGCATGGTTTAATGTTTCATTTGGCGCCAAAAAGTATTATACTTTCATTCCACTTACATTCTTCTTCTATTTGTGCATGACTGAAAAATCTATTAAATGTCAAAGAAGATCACTGAAAAGAAACTAATATTACTCCGAATAAAATTTATTTTTACTGTAATTCAGCGACATTTTTTTCTCTACTTCATTTTGATTGAAATCGAGGTCACAGTACAGTTCAACTTATCCTCTGCAATGCCAAATTTTTATAGAGAGCAATTGCTCAACTTTCTCTCCATGAATTAATTTCACATGTAAAGCTATACATGTCAGTGGAACTGAAGCCTCATGTCTCATATTCGTATATTAGTCATTTATTACTGAATCACTTTATACTCAAGCTGTAGCTTTCTATGATTTTTCTAAACACGCATCCTGGTTCCTTAGCATTGACTAGCTGATTATCCCTGTTTAAGGTGAATTGGTGAGATTTTCCAGGGGACATTCGAAAAGAAGTTCTTTAAATGCTCTCAGGTCACTAGGTGGCTGAGCACTTATGGGTTCACATCAATGATGGTAGAGTATTTATTTCATCCTCTTGTCCCTGTGGTTTAAGAACTCTTGCCACTTTCTATCTCTTCCACATTTGTTTAGCATTCTACTACTTGCTAGAGGATATAGCTATTAGTGTGATCTTCAGTTAGTAGACTGCAGTGCAAAATTAGAATATTATGACACCTAAACTATTGCTTAAAGTCCTTGGACCCTTGGAATTTTGCATTGTCTTAATTTTGCCTTTATATAACCATAATTGCTTTACAGTATAGGTTTAATAGTAGAGTCTACACAGGACTTCTATAAAACCTCAATAAAATAATCTATGTGGGTCACATACCTTCAGGTTTGCCACAGACTTTCTATGTGATAAATATCAATCTAGAAGTAGAAGTGGCTGTGATAATATTTGTAGTGGTAGTAGTATCATTGATGGTGTTGGTAGGAGTATTGGTCATGGAAGGGATATTAGCTATTGTTTTAATAGTAAAGAAATGATATCTGCTAAAACTCATTGTAAAGCTGAAATGACTACTAGCTCATTTGAGATGTTTAGAACAGGGCTCACAGAAATTTCTCAAAAAATTAGCTGTTACCTAGTAATGAGATAATAAGGTGGATCTTAAAAAAGTTCTTGGAAAGTGTGTATGATAAAAAAAATATGAATTTCAAAATACTTTTTGTTCCATAATAAATTTATATTTAAATTCAATTTTTAAACAAACTTTTGAAGAACCCTCTAATAATAAATACAGAAAATTGTGCAACAGACTGTCCCAAAGGAAACATGGATTTTCGTTGTTGTCTTAACTTCTATATTTCAACTTATTCTGAGTTTCCTTTCAAATATTCTAATCCAAAATAGCCATAAGTAAAGGGATAAGGCATCGTTATTAAATAAAATAATAAAGCCTAGCTCTGTGACCATAGTGCTTTATTTGTGCTGACATTAAGTAGACTTCCATACCACCTCAGTAATAGGTTTGCCCATTACCTAACCAAAGAAACCATGGAATAGTGTTTCTGAGTAATTTGGCATTTTATCATTATTTAATTGCAATTACTAAGAAATCAAGACCATATTAGATAGTAACTTATTGAAAGACTAGCATAAAATTATATAAAATTATATGTCTGTATCTTCCATATGTATCCATGTTGACTTATTTTATTATTTCATGAAAGACAAAATATATTTATTTAATAAAAAGCATAATTTTATTATGGAAAACGTTTCTAACAGATATTAACTCTTGACAAAGAAACCTATCTTTTTAGAAGCAAAAACCCCATGTCCATTAGTTGGACACATTTTGCTTCTCTCGTTCAAGTTCATTTCCCAGGAAGCTGAACCTTTCTCATATTTCACTGCCTTTTAAATTGAATAATAAAATGTTAATTTGCATTTTATGTCTGGGGATTTTTTTCCACAAGGGATTTGGCATTGATGTGAATGGTCCTTGTAAAGGATCTTTCAAAGAGCTATACAAAGGAAATATTTTTCAGCCTTTTGACTAAGATTTCAAGATGAAATTATTTGCATTCCCATTAGGGCATCTTTTCTAAACTGAATAGATCAGTGTCTTAGATTTTTCAAAGGCCATCAGTAGATCTTCTTTTGTGTACTGTGTCTGTAGTAGACCCAGAAAAAGGCAGTTCCTAGGGTAAGAGGTTGTTCAATAATGTCAGATGAATCCCTTGAGTTTTGCACTCTGTCATCTTATGTCCTGCTAATGTTGACACAAATGAAATGAATCTTCTATTCCTATTCATTTATACTGTATTATCAAAAGGGACAGCTGATAGCTATATCAATATGATCATTTCAGTTTGTAAGTTGTAATGGGAAAATATTTCCCTGAACTTCCACAAAATAAACATTAGGAAAGTATATTTTGCTTTGTAAAAAACATAATGCCTCTCTGTTGAATATAGAAGCTAACAGTTTGTGAGTTTAAAAGCAGTAGGACATATCCAAGACTGAATTTGAATTTTACCTTGTATGTCTTTTATTATGTACAGACTTGGGCATACAAATAAGTAATGGGATGGTGATAAAACGTATCTTTTAAATGTAGATGTATTAATCCACATATTTATGAGAGAATGACTTGAGATTTAAGAAAATTCTTATGTAATTAATCACCATAGAAGAATGGGAACTCAGATATGACATTGCAAACAAATATTATTACAAGTTTTGACAAACTACAAAATTAAACACTTAAAATGATTGTCAGGTTGAGGAATGCAAAAGTATTTTTTTTTTCACTTCAAAGTCGTGTCTCATGGAAACATGGGACTTTGAAATCTGAAAGCAAATGAGATAGGCATCTATTCTGATGCTGTTGTTTTACATAAGAGAAAATTGAATGTCAGAAAGAACAAATGACTAAGTTTTTAGTATAAATTTAAAGTGATATTGTTTTAGGTTTACTCATAAAACAACCATAATGAAAAGTAGAGATTGAATTGCTTACGTTTGGGAATATATGCTAAAATTTGTATGAAAAATACAACCTAATTGTTCTAGCTATCTAACTTCCTTTTAAAAGACACATATTACCATAAAAAAGTTCACATTTCATATTTGTTGACTATTTTCTAATTTTATAAGATCATTGGCATATGAATTCCTTTCTGTCTATCTCTTTCTTTTATAATGATATTTTTTTCTTCCATTGCTCATACAGGGCACATTTTCTTTTAGCCTCTCTATTACCATTTTGATTTAAGTCCTTTGCTTTCTTGGATTGACTGGGTCTGATAAACTATTCCTATTTCATCTGCTTCTGTTGGGCTCTGATGAGCCACAGTAATTTTGTAGCCTTTGCTACATCACCACCTCTTAGGTCTGTGTAATGAGGTATGCAGTGCCCTCATTTTTTCCCCTTTATGGTTCAATCCTAAAGTGTAATGTGGGAAGTGAGATTGGTATTTTCCTAGTTAAAAAACCCATAGAAGTCATGTTAATAGCACACGGCCTTATAAATAGTCAACTGTCACAGAAAAATTCTGAGGGTAATTCTTCTATACAATTAGTTCCTCCCTTCTGTTTAATAACAGAATGATTGCTTTAAAATATAGATAAGTAACTGGACCATATAAAGTGAATCCTACAACATCACTGAATATTCAAGATAAAAAAATGTAGTTGACATAAGTTAACATAGTTTGCTATCACACCATATTATGTGCAAATACTAAATATTACAATTTGTACAATCCTACTCTTATTTTTCTTGAATTATCAATAGAGACTTTGCTGATATAAATGGCACTCTTGAGCATAAATACTGTTCTAAATGAACATTTTTCTGAGACAGAAAATATATAAAGTAATCTATCTTCAAAAAGGAAGTTGTAAAGTGTTTACTGCTAGTAAAGTTTTTAGGCTCTAAAATATATATTGGAGTATGAAAACCAATCAATTTTGAAAACTCTGATGATATTTTCAATTGAGCTCTGGACAATATTAAAGGCAGATACATACTTTAATACATCATTTATCTTAAGATCACTTATCTGGCAACATTAACTCTCCAGAACACAATTGAGAACAAAAGAAAAAATATATATATATATAAAACACTTACTGAGTGTTTAACATGTAGCACATCTTTAAGTATACAGTATATTAAATATAACCTTCACAAGGGCCATTTGTGATAGATACAGTCATTGGGAATAAATCAGAGGAATTAAATTCACTTATTCAAGATTATAATAATAAGTTGAACAGTGAAGACATAAATGTAAGTATTCCAACTTCAAAATCTATATTCACCCAATGCCCTATAATTTAAATATCTTCAATATTTATTATGTATGTATTGTCATACACATAGGCAATACATACATAATCAATTAAAATCAAAATGATAAATTCTTTGTACAAAACTATTTGCCTTTTTTTACACAAGACCTCTAACTCTACCCAACTTTCATTGCCTCTCCTCATTTACAATATATACCTTATGGTCATGTTTAAATTCAATTTCTTGAATGTAATATAAAATTGCCCCTTAAATAACACAGATTTTTATTTTGCCAAGGTTAGTCAGGGTGAGAAAGCAAATATATCAAAACCTTTTATCAAAAATTTTAAAAAATCCATGTATGGTTCCAAAGCTAAGCAGTGAACAAGGAGAAATGAGAGGTGAACCGTAGGGACTGGAATGTCTGAGTCACCTGGGTGGCTTTTCAAGCTTCACACACAAGTTAATCCCCTTTCTTGCTTGTCCCAAGGTGATCTAATATTATTCATCTATTTTAAACATTGTGTGTCTGAAATTCTTAGATTCTATCTCACTCCCAGTTCTTGAGAGTCAACAAAATTTTTCTTTTGTAAGACTTAATTGTTGTTTCTGAGATAGGAGACAGGGACCCAAGAATATAGTTAGGATATAGGCAATGGAATCACAACATGGTTGCTTCAAGATGGTGACAACGTTCAGCACCAGCTCAGCACTCACTGAACTGTTAGTTCACCAAATGAGGGCAAAAAAAGAAACAAAACAGAACAAAACAAACAAACGGCTCGCAGCAGTGACTCAATGATTAACTAGGACCTAAAGTAAATATAAGAAGGAAAGTTTTTTATTCAGGTTCCACCACACGCTGAGAAGATAAAATAATAATCTGTATGGCCCAAAGCTCTTATACAGAGAGCCTCAAGACCTTCCTACCCACCTAGCACATGACACCCACTCCAAGGGGAAAGCATGAACAAGCCTCTCCTGAGAATACGCCCAAACAAAGCCCCTCCTAACCAAGATAACAATTCTACCGCAGTTCCTCTTTGGCAACCCAATCCTTTCCTAGGAGCTCTGGTTTTCCTTTCCTCTGTTAGTTAACCCCATTTGCTATTCTTTTTCTCTGTCTGTGTCTCTAATTTTTTGTGAGTATCAGACAAAGAATTTGGTTTGCTGCTGTTCTTGCACTAGGTATTGGGCCCATGCACCCCGACTTCCTATGTCATTTCCATTATTATGCAAATTCTGGGTAGTTTCAAGACCCCTCAGCCACAGAATCTTCTTGGGCAGACACATCACTCACTTTGATTCCATCTACCAGGGGTTCAGAGTTGGCATCTGGTATCAATCAACAAAAGTCCATAGATCCACTTGATAAAAATTTAACAGGCAAGAAAGATCCATGCTGTTTGTCATTTATTCATAACCTCGGTTAATTCTTGGCTCCTTTCTTTTATTTAAACCCTCGTCAAATTTTCAGATCTGATAGGTTTTACCTTCAACATATACCCCTAATCCAACCATTTCCTACCAATTTCACTTTGTCACTTTTGTTCTATACATACACACACAATCTATATAATTAGGTTTTGTGCCATAGGGTGTGTACACTCGCCAAAGAGAGACAGTGAGAGGTAAAGTGATGAATTACACCCCAGGGGAATGATCATGCTGCAGTCCCTTCTTCTTTTTTCTCCTGGTATTTTGGATACCCATGCACATGCACTGGGATGATTTTCAAGCTACCAGGTCTGGGACTTGAACCGCAGTTGGCCATATGAGAGTTGAGTGCCTTCATTGCTAAACCACCTGCTGGCTCTCCGAAATACATTATTTTGTATTCTCCTAACTGTACTCTTGGTTCTTTTCCTGATTTCCCATCATCTGGATTTATTTATTTATTATGTTTTTTTGGAGAGGTTTTTTTTTTTTTTTGCTATAGGGCGCGTGCACTCGCCAGACAGACAAAGAGAGACAGAGAGACAGAAAGCGAGCAGTCACCCCCAGGGGGGATGGTCACGTCGCAATCCCTTCGCCTCCATTCTCCTCTCAGGATCTGGGGCACACACGCACACATGCCCGGCGTGAGTTTAAGCCACCGGGTCTGAGACTTGAACCGTGGTCAACTATGTAGGAGTCAAGAGACATCGCCATTACGCTAATTGCTGGTCCCTGTTTATTATGTTTTTTAATTTGCCAGAGTTGGGGCCAGCAGGTTGGGTGGTAGTTAAGGTGCTGGTTCCCAGAAGGCCAATGACAGGTCAAATCCTGGATCTGGCAGCCTGAAAATCACATCGGGCATGTGCAAGTGCATTCCCCAAATCCTGATAAGAGAATGGAGAAGGGACTGTGATCTGGCCATCCCTTCTGTGGGGTGATTTCTTACATTCCTTTTCTTTCTCTCTGGTGAGGACATGCACCCTATGGTAGAAACTGAAATAATTTAAAATAAAATGTTAGATGGTTCATGCATTTTCTGGAGAGAGACACAGAGGGAGAGACAGAGAGAGCAAGAGAGAGAAAAGGAAATTAAGAAAGCACTCCCCCTGAGGTACAGCCAGCTGGCAATCCCCTCTCCTTTATGTCTCCCTCGGGGATCTTGGGCACACGTGAACACTCACACACTGTGCCCTCAAGCAGTTGGTTCTGGGACTCAAACCAATCATCCGGGCATGTGGAATCCAGCAGTCCTAAACATCATGCCACTGGCTGGCTCCTGGGTTCATTTATAATTGAGGTGCAGCTGAATGTTTCTGTTTTTCATACAAGAATCAGGCACATGTCGCCTTTGCACAAAGCCCTATCATACTTTCTACCTATTTACACTAAAACCTAAACTCTGCATCCAGAATGCCTGCTACTTCCATGGCCTGTTTTCTTTTCCTTCTGTGTTACTTACTCTAACCATGCTGGCACACTGCTGCTTCCATTAACGTGCCAACCAGTTTCTCAGCTCAGGCCTTCGGCCCTGCTTTTCTCTCTGTCTGAGAAGTCTTTGTTCAGATATCTGTATGGTTCTTTCTTTTTATTCCTCAAATATGAAGGGTCTTCAAAATATTCATGGAAAATTCATACTACAAGAAAAACTATGCATAAATTTTAACTTCTTTTGTTCCAAAATTAAAACTGTTGTTTTCATTCCATTCCTTCCACAAATATTTTATAGTCCCATCAAATTATCCTCTCAGGAGATACATTTTTTAATTACCTTATTTAAAATTATGAATAACTCATATATACACACACACACACACACACACACACACGCACACATATCCCTCCTTGGATTTTTACATCAACCACTTTCTGTGCCAAATTCGATAGACTCATTTGATCACAATCTCATCTCTGGTCCTGCATTCGCTCTGTGGCTTTACTGCCATCCCCCCATACCTTCTGCAGTCTAGCATGCCTCTGACTACCTAAATCTTTCCACTCAGCTCTCCTGACTGAGTCTGACACTTTTAGGGAGAAGCCTATTCCTCCACCTGTCAGAGGAAGTGGGACCTGTTCTTACGTACCTATTTATGTCCCTATTTGTGAGAGTACAGTTATCCTTTTTTTTTTTTTTCATATTCTCCAGTTTATTCTTCAGATTCATCATGCCAGTTTGATGTTTTTTGTCCTTTTGTCATTTCCTTTGTACTCTGTTCTTATGCTCCATTCACTGAATAAAATTGCTTTATCTTTCTCCCAAACTCCCAGCTATGGAAGTGCCATAATCTACCACATCTTCAAGATTTAATTTCTCACTTTAAAATTTTTCTTTCTTTTCTTACAACCTCCAATTTACGGCCTTAATTCCTTTTCCTCTTGTGAATTTCATCTCTACTTCCTGAAGGTCCCTCATATTTTCCGTAGCACTCAGTGCACAAAACTCCCGGCATTTCTGGACTTTACATATTCCTAGAAAACAAACAAACTATTCTTATCAATAAAATCTGATTTTTTTGGTTATTTTTTCATCCTAAGATATATTCAGTGAAAAACTGAAAGTTCACGGTATTAAAGTATATGCAATATAAAAGTATAAAATTATCATGTTGATAATACTTTAATGTCACACACCTTTAAGTTTGAGAGTTGATTCTGTACACCTACATTTTGATTTCTATTGCAATATTCTGCACTTTTCTGGAAGAGGGGCATGAAAACAAATCCCCCCCCCCAGGAAGTGTTTAGAGTTTATAACAATTAACTTGTGGAATGTTGCAATGTTGCAGCTCTGCTCAAAATCTCCTAGAAATCCGAAATCTGATAGGCTGCTCACAGAAGTCTTGCTGTGTAGGTAATCAACCAATGGAAACCGAGAAACATCTTAGATACTGCAGCAGTCCAAAATGCATGAGCATTGCAAAATAGCAGACTGACTAATGAGGAGTGTTGTAGGGAGAATGATACTCCCTAACCCCTCCCCAAAGACGTTCTTCCACATCCTAATCCCTAAGAATGACTGTATTTCTTTGAAAAAGAGAATTAAAGATATGATTAAATTTAAGGACCTTGAGAACGAAAGAATTTCCTAGATTATCAGAGTGAACCCAAACTAATTATGTGAACCCTTAAAAGGGAAACTCAGCCAAAATTGGAGTCCGAAGGTGGTATGACTACAGAAGGATGGCCACTAGAGATGCAGCATGGAAGAGAAACTAAGCATTGCTGGTTGTGGAATGGGAAGGAAGGGCCATGAACCCAGGAAATTTGCGACCTCATTTAAAAGGCAAGGAAACTCTCCTCTCTAGAATCTATATAAATGAATTGAGCCTGAGTCCAATAGCTGTTCAGTGGTAAAATATGATTCACTCAAGGTTTATTCACCTCAGAAGGTTCTTGCTTTGTATCCAGGGACCTCTCTGAGTACTTTGGGCCTGTGCATGCCTATGACCTGGGTCTTGGTTTAACTAGAGATGAATTGCAGCATCAATATTTTATGGGGGAGGGGGGTTGTATCTTTCTGTCTCTCTCGCTCTCTGTCCCTCCTGCTCATGGGAGAAAAAAAAATGAAAATTAAGAAAGATCAGAGCCTCCTAGCATCTTGACTTTGACACATGGAGACTTAAGTCAGATGTTTGATCTGTAAGACTTTAAGATAATTTTATTTTGTTTCAGCAACAACGACAACAAAAGAATGCTATCATGATGATAGTTTAAAAAATAAAAACACAATTTAAAAGTTAAATAGGGGCCAGCATGTGGCATGGTACTTGAGGTGCTAGACTCCCATGTGGGCATCTGTGGTTTGAGTCCAAGACCCAGTGACTTGAAACTCAGATTGGGTACTTGTGTGTACATATCCCAAATCCCAAGAGGAGCATGGAGGAGAAGTGATTGCTGTGTGGCCACCTCCCTGGGGAGTGATTTCTCACGTTCTCTTTCTTTGTCTCTCTAGCCAGCTCATGCTGGCTAAAGCAAAAATCTCTCCCTAAATAAGTGTGAAATTATAGGAAGATGATAATATAGGCAGTCTCAGACCTGTTTCTTCACATAAACACTAATTAAACAATGATTTAATGAACATACCCTTATGAGAAGTTCAGCATTTAGTTAAAAACTAGTGGTATCTTTAGATAGGCATGAAAGCAGGGAAAGCCTGGTTTCACTCCACCAACTCTCCCCTGAACTGGCACAAATCAGTGCCTGTCCATGGAGGGACTAGGAGGCAGTGGTGGAGTGAAGCATGGAGCCTATGTTTGCGTTAGGTCTTTCAGAATGCAGCCCAGGACTGATTACAATCTTACCCAATCAGAATGCGAACAGAACCAGCAAAGTTTGCACCCCAGCTATGAGCAATGAATAGGGTCAAAGAGGACTACTACAACCAACAAGATTCTGTAGTATCGGGAGAAGTCAGATAACCTGAGGCTTCTCCCTTTGGTGGAGGGAGAAAAGAGTATAGTATGCCTGTGTCCAGAAACACATTAGAGCAGACAGACACCAGAGGGAGCAAGAGATTATTAGCTCATGGGGCCAGCAGATGGCATAATGGCTACGTTGCTGGATTCCCATGTAGTCGATTGTAGTTCAAGTCCTGGACCCAGTAGCTTAAACTCTCGGTGGGCATACGTGCATGCGTGCCCGAGATCCAGAGAGGAGAATGGAGGAGAAGGGATTGGAGCATGGCCATCCCTCCTGGGGGGGGGGGGGCAGGTGATTTCTCACTTTCTGTCTCTCTCTGTCTTTCTGGTGAGTGCACGTACCCTATAGCAAAAACCCCTCAAAAAAAAAAAATCTGTAAATCTCATCTTAAGGGGAGTTTACATGGCTAGTTACAGGTAAAACACATTCACAGGAAGGTTAGACAGGCTCTCAGAATCTCTAGCCTGGCTGATAGACGAAGAGCTTTCCCACTTGAAGCCAGCCTTTGAAGACGGCCAGAGATATGTTTTCAAATGCACAGCTGCTAATGCGAAGCTTCAGAGAGCATGAGTAATCAGGGAAGCCGTGACCAAATCTATACCTGCCAGAAGTTTCCTTCCAAAATTTTATCCAGGTGAACAAAATCTGAGGAAGTTAAACCTTAAAAGAAATGCTGTAGGGAGTTCTTTAAGTTGAAAAGAAAGGCAATTAAAGAGCTGCATGGGGACCAGCAGATGACATAATGGTCACGTTGCTGGAGTACCACATAATCGACTGCGGTTTGAGTCCTGGACCCAGAGGCTTAAAATTCATGCTGGGCACATGCCAGTGCATGATCAAAATCCCAAGAGAAGAATGGAGGAGAAGGGATTTGCGGCATGGCCATCCCTCTTGGGGGATGATTTATTGCTCTCTGTCTCTGTGTCTCTCTGTCTCTTTAGAAACTATATGCACATTATAGCAAAAATCTCTGATATAAATAATAAAGAGCAGCATGAAAGCATGTGGAAGTACAGAACTCACTGGCGAAGGTAAATACATAGAGAAATAGAGAATAGAAAAGCATTGCAACAGTGGTGCATAAATCACCTTAAATTCTAGTATAAGAATTAAAAGACAAAAGGATTAAGAATACTATAACTACCAAATATGTCATTGGATGTACAACCAAAGAAATGTAAACTGGCAGCCACGTGGCACCATGACGCAATGCTCTGAGAGGCTAAGCGACTTGGGAAGGCCCTGGGTTTTGTCCACGTCTCTCTGTACAGGCCAAGCGCACTTGTGCCCATGATTCTGGCTGCCTGCCTGAGGTTGGGGGTGGATCACAGCATCAAGTTCATATTGAGAGTGCCTCTTTCTCTGTCTTTCTTTCATAAAAATGAAATGAACTTTTTAGAACTGATGCAAATGATGTCACCAATAAAATTAAATGTTTTGAAGGAAGAAGTAGAAGTGTCAAGTTTCTGGCCCAGCCAGTGGCATGGTGGGTAAGGTGGCTAGATCCCACATGGCTGACTTTGTTGTTTGAGTCCTAGACCAGGTGGTTTGAGGGACGTACCAAGACTGTGTGTGTAAAGTTTGATAGGAGCATGGAGGAGGAGGAATTATGTCACGGTCATCCCTTTAGAGGGTACATTTTTTCTACATACCTACCACCACCCTTATCTCTCTCTTGTGAGTGCAAGTGCTTTACAGCCTTTTTTTAAAAGATGTAGTTAATTTTGTGATTTTATTTTGTGTTATCAGTTTAAAATAGAATTTATAATATGAAATTTTATGAAAGTTTTATGATAACCACAAAAAATGCCCACTGAAGATAAAAGAAAAAGAGAAATGAATAACACATTATTACCAAAAATATTAATAAATTTCAAAGGAAGACATCAAGAGAGAATAAGAGGGGCAATAGAACTACTACAAGGGAGACAGAAAACAAGTATCAACAGTAAGCCCTCAGCCCTTGACACAAGGGTTTGTAAGAAAAAAAGAAAAAAAAAACATAATTATGTTAATGGCGAATAGATTACTCAATCAAAAGGTATATAGTAGCTGACATAACAAAATGAAACAAGATCCAAATATTATATATCCTATCTACAAGACAATCACTTCAGCTTTAAGGACGCACTTACGCTGAGAGTGAAGGGATTAGAAAAGATATTCCATGCACAGGCAAACCAAAGGAGCTCAGCAAGGATGTATTTACATCAAATAAAATAGATTTGGAGTCAAAAACTGTCACAAGAGACAAAGTCTCTATTTTAAGATAAAATAGTCAACACAGCAGGAAGATATAACAATTATACTTTGTATACATACCAACATTAGAACACTTAAATATATAAAGCAAACATTGACAGAATTGAAAGAAAAATACACAGTAATACAATGTAAGTTAGAGAGTCAATATTCCACTTTCAGAAACAGATAGCCCATCAAGACAGGAAATCAATATAAATACCATGAACTCAAACAACACTATGGAGGAAATAGACCATACATCATCCAACACAAGAGAATACACATTTTTCCAAAGTGCACATGGACTATTCTCCAGGGTAGTACATGTTACGATGCAAAACAAATTCTTAATAAACTTAAAAAGATTTAAATCTTACCAAGTATCTTACCAAATACAACTGATGAAGCAGGAAATCAATAGCAAAAGAAAAATGGAAAAGTTTTACAAATTGGGGGAAATTAAACAATATGCTCTTGAAAAAAGAAATAGATCAAAGAAGAAATCAAAAGGATAATTAGAAAAAATTCTGAGACAAAAGAAAACACAACATACATCTTATGAGACTCAGCAAAATTGCACTAAGAGGGAAGCTCATAGTGATAAATGCTGACAGTTTTTTAAAAAAAGGAGCCATCTCAGTAGTACAGTGGTAATGCACTGCTCAAGTAATTCTGAATCCACTTTAGAAATAGTGGGCTTGTTCCCCGGTTGCCTGTACATTCCAGGCACAGGTGTGCCCATGATCCTGGCAAGCCGGGAAGGCTGGAAAGGTAGGAGGTGGTAGGTATCATGGTGCAAAACCCCTTAGAGGGTACTTGTTTTTGTTCTGTCTCTTATTCTCATGAAAATAATAATAAAATAAAATGAAAAACCTCAAATAAGTAATCTACCTTACATCTCAAGGAACAAGAAAAAGAACAAGTTAAGCACATAGGTAGCAGAAGAAGGATATAATAGAGATTATAATAGAGAAGCAAATAAATAGAGAGTAGAAAAATAATGGAAATATATCAAGAAAATTGAGTTATTATTTTCTTTTTGGAGAGGTTTTCGCTATAGGGTGTGTGCTCTCGCCAGACAGAGAGAGACATAGAGACAGAAAGCGAGAAATCACCCCCCAGGGGGGATGGTCACGCCACAATCCCTTCTCCTCCATTCTCCTCTCGGGATCTTGGACACGCACACACACGTGCCCGGTGTGAGTTCTAAGCCACCGGGTCCAGGACACAAACCGCGGTCGACAACATGGGAGTCCAGTGACATAGCCATTATGCGAACTGCTGGTTCCCAAGAAAATTGAGTTAATTTTTTAAAAAGATACAACTGACAAACATGAGCTAGACTAACTAACAGAAAAAGAGATGACTCAAAAAATTATGAATAGAAAAGGAATCATATCTGATGCCACAGAAATAAATGAGATCATGAGAAACTGCTGTGAATAATAATATGACAGCTTGGGTAAGCTAGACAAAAATAGAAAAATTACTAGAAACATTGAAACTACCTAAACTGAATGAGGAAGAAATAAAAATCTGCACAAATAAAGGATCTGACTCAATAATCAAAAATTCCCCACTAGACAGAAGCCCAGGGCCAGTTGGCCTCACTGGTAAATCTTATCAAACATTTGAAGAACTAAGAAGAATCCTTCCCTAACTGTTCCAAGAAAGAACTGAAGGAGAAGGAACACATTGAAGCCATCTGATGAGGACATGATGACATACACCAAATTCAATGGCACATTAAAACACCGTGATAAAATGCGATGTAGCCTTTCGTTAAAATGATGATGCAACATATGAAAATCAATTAATTTGATACACTAAATAACAGAAGGAAGGATACATCACATGATCATCTTAACATATGTATGAAAAACATTTGAGAACACACATCACATGATCATCTTAACATATGTATGAAAAACATTTGAGAAAATTCAACACACTTTCATAATAAAAAGTCTCAGCAAACTAGGTATAGAAAAGAAGTACCTAAACATAATAAAGGCCCTATATGAAGAGCCCACAGCAAACATTGATCAACGGGGAAAAAGTGCAAACTTCTCTGAGATTAGAAACAAGGCAAAGATTCTCACTCTCACCACTTACATTTAATATAGTCCTGAAAGTCCTAATCAAAGCAATTAGAAAAAGAAAAAAGAAAAGAACAAAAGAGAAAAATAATGAAAGGAGAGGGGAAGGGACAAATCAAAAACAAGCAAAATTGCCTGCATTTTAGATGACTTTACCTTATGTAGGAAAAAAATTCCAAAGTATCCACACCAGAAAATTATTAGAACTAATTAAACAATTAGGTACAGTTGCTCAATATGAAATTGACATATAAGTATCATTAATAGATAAATTGTCATACACTAACAACAAACTCTCTGAAAAGACAATAAGAAAAAATAATTCTATTTATAACAGCATCAAAAAGAATGAAATACTTAGGAAAAACTTAACCAAGGAGGTGAGAAGATATATTGGAAAGTACAAAATATCGGTGAAATACATTAAATGAAACACACATAAATAGAAAAAATATCTCATGATTATGAATTGGAATACTTAACCCTGTTGAAATGTTTATACTCCTCAAAGCAACATAACTTCTATCAAAATATCAAGATTTTTTTACAGGAATAGAAAAAGTGTTCTAAAATTCACATGGAATCACCAAAGACCCCTAATAGGCAAAGTAAACTTGACAAGAACAATAGTATCCAGACATCATTTCTTGATTTCAAAATATACTATAAAGCCACAGAAATTAAAACAAGGATAGATATATAATATAGACCAATGGAACAGAATAGAGATCCCAGAAAGAAATACACATATACACAGTTACCTAATCTTCAATAAGGATGCGAACTATACAATGGGAAAAGGATAATCCCAATAAGTGGTTTTGAGAAAATTAGATATCCATAGGCAAAAACAAATAAACAAACAAACAAAAAACAAAACACAAAAGAAAGAAAAAATAATTTGGGTCCTGTCTTATATCATACACAAAAATGAACTCAAAATGGATTAACATAAAACCTGAAATTAACTACAATATAAAACATGTAGAAGTAGATCGATGCTGTAGCATTATGGTTAAGAAAGCCAAATCACTCATGATCAGCCATGGATCAAATTCCAGCCTGGGAAGTCCTAAGCAGAGCAGTTAGAAAAAAGAAAGAACAAAAGAAAAAAGAGTGAAATAAAAGAGAGGGGAAGGGACAAATCAAAATGAAGCAGAATTGTCCCTCTTTGAGATTACTTTATCCTATACAGAAAAATCCCAAAGTATCCACACCAGAAAATTATTAACAAACTAAGTACATTGCCGAATATGAAATCAACATGTAAATATTATTAATAGTATGTTGTTATACACTAACAGGCTGGTACATGTGTTTACACGACTAGGATCCAGGTGGGAAAGAGGAATGGAGAAAAACATATTGTAGCATGACCACGCCTCATTGAAGGGTGTTTTCTCTCTCCTCTTCTTTTCTCTTTGGTGAGAACACATGCCCTCTGGCAATAAAACAAAACAAAAAAACTCCAAGAAGAAAATAGGTAAAATCTTCCTGGCGTCAGCCTTGAATGGTAATCTTGAATAGGACACCAAGGACACAAGCAACAAAAGCACAAATAGACAGGACTATATCGAAGTAAAAAGCTTCTTCAGGGCAATGATAAGTATTAACAGAGTGAAAGGTAATCCACAGAATCAGAAAAAAATATTGGAAATGATGTATCTGATTTACGTTTTGCAACTGATAAGGAATTCCTAGAACTCAATAGCATGAAAACAAATACCCAAATTTTAAAATGGGCAAAGATCAGATACACATTGCCACAAAGATATAGAAATGACCAATAGGTATATGAAAAAATGCTCAACAGCGCTAGTTCTCAGGGAACTGCCAGTCAAAACCACGATATATTTACTTCAATCGTGTTAGGAAGGCTGTTATCAAAATTATAAAAGAGAAGAATGAAACACAGCAATAAAACGTGACACTGAGGCAGTTCCAAAGGGGAAGAAGGTTCATGATTCAAGTCCAAAGATTTCCTTGATTAGGTGCTTGCCTGTAGTTAGACAGTCTGAAGGCTGGGAATAGAACATTAATTGAGTACTGCTGGAGTTCTCTCTCTCACACACACTCTCAGTCTCTCATATTCATGGAAGTAAACAATCTTTTTTAAATTTTTTACAGAATGACTTAGAAAAAAAGACAAATGCTGGTGAAAATGTGGAGAAATTCGAACTCATATATACTGATAGCGGGAATGTAAAACTGTGCAACTACAATAGAGCACAGGGCAGAGTTTCTCCAGATATTTAAAAACAGGACTACTGCATACTCCAGCAATCCCGTTTTGCATATACAAAAGGACCAAACTCAGAATCTCAAAGAGATATCAGCGTTCTCATATTCACAGAAGAAATATTCACACTAACAACCTAAATGTCCATGATAGATGAATGGGTAAAGAAAACGTGATGTATATGCAATGGGAAGTCTTGCTATTTTCATCAACATGAATGAACTGGGAGGATACTACACTAAGTTAAATAAGTGAGAAACAGGAGAGTGTATAATTCCACTTATGTGAGATACTTAACATAATGAAACTTACAGAAGGAGAGAGTAGTAATAGTGCTTGCCAGAGACTGAGGGAAGGGAAAACAGGAGACAAAGGATACAGTTTCAGTTACACAAGATTAATAAATTCTAGACAATCTTCTGTATAATATTGTATATGTAGTAAGCAATAATATATTGTGCACTTAAAAATGAATTAAGATAGTAGCTCTCAGGTTAAATGTTCTTAAAAAAATTTAAATATACTAAGTTAGTTCCACTACAGCCTACCTGTAGCATGAAAGCACGCAATGGATTTATTAATAAATGCTTAGAAACAAATGGAAAATCAGGGCCAGCAGATGGTGGAGCAGTTATGTCTCCAGACTCTCACATGGCCACTGCAGTTAGAATCTGGACCTGGTGGCTTGAAACTCATACCAGGCATGTGTGCATGCATGCCCAAGATCCCAGGAAGAGAATGGAGGAGAAGGGATTGCAACATGTGGTTGTTTCCCCTGGGGGGTGATTTCTCACTTTCCCTCTCACTTTATCTTCTATTGCTGGTGAGCACCCGTACTCTAAGGCAAAAACCTTTGGGGGGGAAAAGGAAAATCTTTTTAGTCAAATAACAGGTTTTATTGTTTAGTAAATGTACTCACATGCATTGTGTGAATAAGATATCTAAACGAGTCTGGATTGATGAGGCATTAGCATTTTTGTTTTATGTGTCTATTCACCGTTTACTAATAAATTGAATTAAGTAGAATATTTGCAATGACTCCCCCCCCTCCTTATCTGTATTCTAGACTCTCCTTACTTCTGAATCTTTTTGAGAGTAGACAGAAAGGTATTGTGGAAGGAAAGAAACATTGGATCTGGAGAGATGGGTGCCTCATTCAGACTTCTTTCTCTAATTAGCAGTGTGATGTTGAGAAAATCACTTAAGGTTTCTGTATCTCTCATTTTTCAAATCTGTATCACAGGACAAATTGCTACAATTGGGCTAGTAATTAAAATATCAAACGGGAAAATGAAATTAAAATTAATAGAAAATATAAACAAAATATAGACATATAGGAGCGTGGGCCAGCATTGGTGGTAGTTAGGTTGCTGGACTCCCATGTAGCTGACCATGGTTCATGTTCTGGACCTGGAGGCTTGAAACTCACGCTGTGCATGAGTGCATACATGCCCAAAATCCCTAGAGGAGAATGGAGTAGAAGGGAATGCTGCATGTCCATTCCCCCGGGGGTGTGATTTCTTGCTTTCTGTCTTTCAGGCAAGCACATGTGCCCTATGGCAACATCTTAAAGAATGAAAGAAAGAAAGAAAGAAAGAAAGAAAGAAAGAAAGAAAAAAAGAAAGAGAGAGAGAGAGAGAGAGAGAGAGAAAAAAAAAGAAAGAAAGAAAGAAAGAAAGAAAGAAAGGAAGGAAGGAAGGAAGGAAGAAAGGAAGGAAGAAAAATAAAACATGATAGGCTAAATGTAAAGGGTTATTTTAAAGTTCGTGGAAAACGAGTATTGCGAAGAAACTATGTATGGATTTCAAAATGTTTTGCACTAAAATGAAATCTTACTTTAACTATTTTTTCCACAGCTTTTTGAAATCCCCTCATCTGATGACTTCCCATTGTCCCTTTGGATTCTTTTGTGTTGTATCATGGTATTACCTCATGGTATTACCTCATGGTATTACCTCATCTGTTTTTATTTACTTATTTATTTATTTTACTTTTTGGGGGGTATGGAAAGAGTTTTGCTATAAGGCATGTGCACTTGTTGAAGAGATAAAGAAAGACAGAGAGAAAGTGAGAAGTCACTCTCCTGGGGGGGTGTGGGGAGGGCCATGCAGCAATTACTTTTCCTCCATTATCCTCTCAGGATTTGGGGCACACACACACATGTGCCAGGCATGATTTTCAAGCCTCTGGATCCAGAACTCAATCCGTGACTGGCCATGTGGGAGTCCAATGTTGTAACCATTATGCCATCTGCTGGTCCCTTTATGTTTAAGCTAGTAAAATTCAAGAGCATTAAAATGAGTGTTAGTAAGACAAATATAACACATAAGACCTGAAATTTATTACAAATTCCACAAACATTTCCATAAGAGAGATTTCATCATTTGGGGATTTTGGATTTCAGGCAATATAATAAAAAAGAGGCACTTCCTAAAGTAGATAAGAACATTAGGAAGAGATTAATGTTCTCTTCTGTGCTGCTTTCAGTAAATATTTGTAGATAAATAAATTTCAGTGGGTGGCATAGACAACAGGCTTTGCAGCTAGTTTATAAATTAAAGCAAAAAAAGACTATAAGAAAGTTACATTTTATAGAGTAGTAAAACTTTAGAAGGTTTAATATAAATTATAGTACTATTTATTGCAAGGCACTAACAATTTTTACTCAAAATAATGAAAAAAATACAATGATGGATTTTTTATAATATAAAAATGGTTAATATAAAGCTTTAAAGTTCAACCAATTAGCTGAAACAGAAGCCATCACAAAAGTTCCATTGTGAAAATAAATGAATAATAAATATTCTAATGGACAGTTTTGAATTTTATATTCAAAATAAATATAAGTAGATTTTCCTACCCCCTGCTTTTGGAACAAGAAATATCTCCAATGATTAAATACTTCAAGGGATATTCACTAGAGAATATTTGAGGCTTTATCTACAGAATACAGGATCAACAAATATAGAGATCATAGAAAACAAACTTGATATCAAGCATCTTTGGGATTGCATTATATATATTTTATTATATGTAAGGGGCTGGTAACAAAATAGTCCTTTCTTTGACTGATGGAAGGATGACTTTGTCCTAGCTAATAGTCAAAGGAGTACATATTATTCTATAAGACAAGAATGCAAGTAATCCACACTTATTTTTGATACATTCTATAAAATAGAATGATCGTATATCGTCCAAATCTCATTATTCCACTTATTCTGATTTAAAAGACTTTAGGTTTTCTGAAATCAAGAAAACAGAATATAGAAGGAAGATATGGCCCTTGAGTAAAAGGTGGCTGTTTTATAGTTTGAAAGCTTGATTCTTCCTGCACTTTTGATATCATCTTCATTCCCTACTCTTTTGAGCATTGTTTAGTTGAAACTGGGTGTCTTTAATAGGATACGCAGTACTTGCATTTCATAACAGCAGTAATGCCAGGAAGCTCTGCTGGAGCATGAAGAAACTCATGACTAGTTGCAATAGCAACATTCTTTAATTTTTTTTAAAATAAGGGTTTTTATTAACAAAAACTAGTAAATAGGAGAATGGCAAAACTGGTTGAGAACCTAAAGATTTTCAATGTGAACACTTAAAATGTAAGCATTTACAAAGAGGAAAATGAGTTAGGGAGTATGTTTCAAAACAAGCAAGTTACTCTGGGGCTATGTTTAGCAAAGATATGTACACTATGATATTCTGAATACCTGATCCAGTCATTGCAGTAGCTGTCCCTTTAGATATTATTATTTGATATGTTAATAAAGTGATACATATAAACATATGAATTAAGGAATTTTGTCAAAGGGGAAGATTCTGCTGAATGAATATTTTGTACATTAGGTAAAAATTACTTTTTAAAAATTTATTTACTTTTAAGTTTATTTATTTGTAAAATAAGGGTTGGACCATTATCCAAACACAATGAGTGCTGAGCAATATGCAGACAAAATATTCTTTTCCATCACTTTCTATAATGATTTAAAGTCATTTTTATAGCATGTAATTAAATATTGCAAGGTAAAATAAAAGATCCCTGATTAAACAAACTCTAAGAGTTACCCTTACATTCAGTTTACATTTATTACAAGTGATGGCATTTTAGTTTTGATTTGTATTTTCATAATAATATATAGGCCAATGTAAAATTGTAAAATATGACTGTTCTTGAAGTAATAATGGTGAAATCCCTATGCATTTAGACACCCAAAATTGAAAAGAAACTGAAGAAGTTTTAGGGTAAAACAAAGTGTTATAAAAAGATACATAAGGTATAACTTCTTCATAAATTCTTATCTGAATTTAAATAAAGAATAAGGAGAAATGCATTTTCTAAAATAACCTATGCTTTATTTTTATAATTTGTTAATCTTCATGAAGTAAACTACTTGATACTTAATGACTAGAGGTTTTTAAATAAAACTATGTAAAAAGGTAAAACATTTGTGAATATTTACTGTACACATGAGATTTCTACATGGAAAGTGCTGAGTTTAATTAATGCAACTTATAAGAATGCCTCTTTTTGTCTATTTTTCTATATAAATTATATTCTTAAAGATGAAAGAGGTTCATATCTAGAGTTGAATGAATCCAGATGCTGGTAAAATCAATTTGGTCTTTTGCTGCTTGAAACTTGATGTGACATATATTGAAACATTGCTCCAGGCACCTCTACGCCATTGATGGAATTAGTAAGTCAGTCCACCTTCTATGACTTGAGGAAACCATAAAAAACATCTATCAGTGATGGCAGGCAATGAAGAAAAAATTGTATGTAATGTCAGGTGGCTGAATATAGGAAAAAGATATATGGTAATGACAGTATAGGCAGACAATTTCAGGTAGGAGAAGGGATTATTTAAAATGATAGTCAAAGTAAAAATATACACATTCAGCTATTGCAATTTACTTTTTTGATTGAAAAGAGAAAGTTTTTATGTGTTAAAGATAATGTTTAGGTCAAATTTGACAGCTTGAATAATGAGCACTTCATATAATAATTCTAGCTGACGTGATGGAGTACCCATATGTCAATGATGGAATGACTATACTTAAAGAGAATAATTTTCCCTGGAGAACAATGTCCCCAGTAATACAGAAGAAATGGTTAATTTTTCCTTGATAGTAAAAGTGGTAATATTCCTAATGATGTGGCTATTGTAAACATGTAAATATTTTTCTAAGGTTCCAACACTTCAAGGATCTTTATTTTTGCTGACATAAAAATATTACTCATTACTACTCCATATTTTTTGCTTTCCAACACAGCATACTATATCATTAAAGCTTCAATTTCACAGTAATGCATATTTTAAGTTTTTAGGTCCCCCTTTTTAATATGATTGATTAAAATAGCATTAATGTGTTCATTTTCATGTGTACATATCATAACTTAATTGACAAATATAAAGACTGCAATTTTGTAGAACTTGTTTATATTAATCATCCAGACAACTCAAGGCACACTTAGAATTTAAAATATTAATACAAATACAAAATATGATGTTAAAAATTTATGATTGAGATTTCAAGGGTATTGAAATATATTTTGTCAAACAGGCATTCTCAGAATCTCAGATGCACAGATTTGGCTATATAACTGCTATCTCTGAAAGAATAGAGGACATACAAGCATTAAAAATTACTATGGACACTAGAGACAAAGTGGAAGGAGAGTGCGGGAGGGTAAGAACATAGGAAAGGAAATTTTTGGGAAAATATGTAAGACATTTGTGGGACACAGATATCATTTATTATCTGTTAATGAGGATGTGTACAGTTTTCTCAACTAGGCTGGACTGAGGTGTATATCATGCTGGGTAAAGTCTCTTTACAATCTAAATGATGTATAGTGAAAATAGAGAGGTAAGACATTTGTAGGACACAGATATGGTTTATTATTCATTGATGAGGACATGTATAGTATTCTCAACTGGGCTGGACTGAGGTGTATATCATGCTGGGTTAAGTCTCTTTACAATCTAAATGATGTATAGTGATTAAATGTATAAATAGCAATTTAAATAAATGAATAATAAAAATTACTTATCTAAAATAGTGAAAAATTTTAATAAGAAAAATATCATTACACCAATAGTTTTAGAGAATTTTCCTGTAATGGTTAAAACAATTCAGATTAAATATAAACAAGGTCATTTGAAATGTACAAAGAATCATTTATTTGGAATAAGCACCTAAAATAATGGTCTGATGATTTTCAGTGACCAACTAATTTCCTTAAATTAGATAAAGCCCACCAGGTACATTTTTACATACAACTAAACCTGAACTTCCTCAGAGAGCATTCACTGAATAGTTGTAATGTACAACAGATTTAGAATTCAGAAAGGAATTATACTTTTTTGTTTTGTGAATCTTATAAAAAACAATTGGGCACTATTACTGTATACTAGAATAAAGAAGACCAATAATAGCATGTGTTTTATGCTGTTTATGTGATAGGTCAATGAAAATTAACGTTTCTTACTGGGAATGGACATAGGCATGAAATATGATCTTCGTTTCTCATGTTAATATATACCAGGGAAAATACACCAGGGAAAATGCTTTAGCCCATTAAGTAGAATTACTTGGCCAGCTGACAATCTCCCTCTGTCATTGGCCACCTCAGTTTTGGCAAAAAGGGTATCTTAGCAAAGGGACTGGAGTTTGGAGTTGAAGGCTCTTCGAAAGCCCAGAACATGCACACATTTTTCAAAGCTGATCTTGAGGTGTTGCTGCCAAAACCCCAGCTTGACAGAGAAAGAAACAATGTTTGATTCTCCATATAGCATCCTCCTGCAGAGACCACATGGTACTTAGTGGAAAGTTAATTATATTGGTCATGCTTATATTCTGGCAGGAGAAGATACTTAACCTGATATGAGTTTGCTCATGGTCCTTTGTCTCAAGCAGAATAACTATCCCAGGGCTTACCAAACATTTTATCCACTAATGTAATATTCCACATTATATTATGCCAGATCCGGTTACCTAATTTATAACAAAAAGACTTGGGAGGTTCTAAAACATAGGATCATACACTATATCAGCTGCATACGCTAATAGGAGTTGCATGCTCAACAGAGCTTTGGAACGTCCTGTGAACACCACAACTAAAATGACTGTTTAAAGACTATACTTTAGAGAAGGAGGCACCATGTTCCCTTAAATGGAATTAGAGAAAAGTATTTGATGTCATGTCTCCAAAAGATAAAACACAAAAACCAGGGAACCAAAGAGTAGAAGTGAGAGTGGCTATATACAATTACTCCCATGATGCATTTGAGAAGTCCGTCTTCCTATTTCTGTAAATCTGGGCTCTGAGTATGGAGGTCATAATTTCCAAAGAGGAAACAATTTTACCAGGGACACAGCAAGGGTCTTATTTGATTATAAGTTATGACTGTCACCTGGGAACTCCAGGTTTCTTTTACTAAGGACACAACTGATTATAAAAACCTCCACTCTGGCAGGATAATTGACTGTTACTGACAGAAAATGCTGTAACTCATAGGAGAAAAGTATTAAATATGTTCAGCATCTAGCTGATCAATTAGAATGTTTCTTGCCCCTCAAAAATCCACATGGACGAGCGTAGCAACCTCAACCAGAGAAGAGCATAGTGCATGAGAAACAGACCTCTTCAGGATGAGAATCTGTGTCAGCCAGCAGGTAATCACCAAAAGTAGCTGTGATGCTGGCAAAACATGAAGGAAATCTAGAATAGGCAAGTAGGAAGAAAATAATTATCACTTAAGGGACTAAGGCAAGCTTCAGCACTGGGGGCTATAATTTATCCCCCTACCCTTCCTTTTCTATTTTTTTTTTTCTAGGAAGATAGGCCCTCAGAAATCCTGAGAGTCCCTCTCTAAGAATTTATGTTAAAAAGAAATATAAATGGTGATGTAGCGATAAAGTCTAACATTGTGCAAAATAATCCCTCATAGATAGATTCCTGTCTCATGTTCAGAGACCTCCCTGAGTATACAGGAAATACACTTTCCCAGATTCCAGGCTGTGTGAAGTCTGCGGGTGGCACATGGCATTTGGACTTTTGAAGGGCAAAGTCTCTCTCTCTCTTTTTGTCTCTTGCTCATGGAAGAAATAAACCTAGAAAAAAACCTTTAAAAACCCATAGAGTATAGTTAACCCATAGTTAGCATAATGGCTATGTTGCTGGACACCCACATAGTCGACCATGGTTCCCATCCCGAACCCGGTGGCTTAATACTCACGCCGGGCGTATGTGTGTGCATTCCCAAGATCCTGAGAGGAGAATGGAGAGGGGATTGCTGCATGGCCATCCCCCCTGGGGGGCGATTTCTCACTTTCTGTCTCTTTGTCTCTCTCTGTCTGTCTGGCAAGCACATGTGCCCTATAGCAAAAACCTCTCCAAAAAAACCCAAAAACATAGAGTATATATGCCACATTTTTTTCAATGCATTCATCTGTTCTTAAACATTTGGGTTGATTTCATGTCTTAGCAATTATGAATAATGGCACAATAAACATGAATGTGCAAGTGTTTGACCAAATGAATATTTTACCATCCTTAGGATAGATACCCAGGAGTGGAATTGCTAGGTCGTATGGTAATTCTATTTACAGGTTTCTGAGGAACTTCCATACTGTTCTCCACAGTGGCTTTCCCAATTTACAACCCCACCAACAGTGTAGAAGTGTTTCCTTTCATCACGGCCTCGCCAGGATTTATCATTTCATATTTTTTAATCTTAGCCTTCTGATTGGGATTATGTGGTACCTAATTGTTTTGATTTGCATGTCCCTTATGATAAGAGATGTTAAGCATTTTTTCATATGCTTTTGGCTATTCATATGTCTTCTTTGGAGAGTCATCCATTGAGTTCATTTGCCCATTTTTTACTCTGGGAGAAAAACCACTTTGTGTACCCTAAAGATACTCAGTGATTAAATGTAATTTCTTTTTTTTCTTTTTTTTTTTAAATGTAATTTCTTTTAAGAAAAAGTATTAAGATGATAAAAAAATAGTAAGAGAGTTCAGATGGTGGCCCTGGCACAGTTGTACTGCAACTGATCCCTCATGGGAAGTTCTTGAGTTGGCTTCCCAGGACCACCCTGTACCCACCAGGCATGTTCTTGTGATCCAGACTAGCTGAGACTAAGGATGGATTGCAAACCCTCTTGGAGATACCTGCCACCATTTCTCAGGAAAAAAAAAGAAAGAAAAGAACAGAAAAAGTTTAGATAGTGTGGTGCGAGGTATGAATTTTTAGGTGTTCACAACTGATAACTCCCTTCCATGACGAGATTTTTGTCCTACCTCATTGGAATACTGTTAGGAGACAGCTTTCAGCTCTCATTCCTTGACGGGGCCATGCAGGCAACACAAGCTGGTAAGGATGCTGCCTCCCATTCTAAGGCAAGGCCTGGACTGGGAAGAAACTGAGGCAAGGCCCAGTTTACGAGCTCTCCCTTGTGTCCTTGAACTGGCCGGTATTCAATTTCTCTGCCGTGAGTTTTACTGTTATTACTGTACCGTGTAAGGGTAAAACATCACCCCCAACCATTGCAATAAAGCCAATTAGTGATCTTGTAGGAATGTGGTTCCCTAAGACTGACAGGAGGATCAGGAAGTTTAAGACTCCCCCACCTGTCTGTTTTTAAGTCAAAATTAACATATAGATTAAGTTAGTATAAACCAAATTAGCATTAGAAGCATATGTAGACTGAGTTAGTTTAAGGTTAGTTTTACTTACATACCCCTTGTTAAAGCTACAGGCCAAAGTTAACTCACACTAGCAAAGTCAGCACATTCACCACATAACAGAGACTCAGAGATAAAACAAAAGAACTCACTAATTGACAGGACTCAACAAACAAAATGCAGGAACCCACAGATTTATTAGAGGAAAAAGCCTGGATGGGACAACAGAATAAACAAAGCTGAGGGCTCCACAGAAAGATTAACCATTTTAGCTGGGAGTTCTTATCTAAAGCAACAGGTAGCTTTCAACTACAAAGAGTTTCTCATCTATGTGCTGTTGACTATGAAAAACTGCTAATAAAACATCCTGTGTTGTCTCCGGAGCTACAAGATCATCTTCCTTTCCCATATAGATCATAGACTCACCCTCTATTGTTGTAATGTATAGATAGTCCATATATTAACTGTGTCTTTACTTAGCAAGACAAGATTTCCATCTAGGTCATTGTAACCAGCAACGTTATCGCCCTGGCCCGGGGCTGAAGTTGTCAAACATCCTGCAAGCCCCCTCTTCAAAAGACTCTTCCCAGTAATCAAGATCCAAGAAGAAGATACAGCAGACAAATGGACTTCCTCATCCTGAGAACTGTGATTGACTTTGCCTGAGCTAACAAGACAAACAGCATGTTTTATAATTATTGCTTCCATGCTTTGTATACCCTGTTCCTTAGAGTAAATCTTTTACTGCCCCTCACCCATTTACTTGCATGTATCACATTTTCAATAAAAAGGCACGATGATTCCTAGCAGTTGTCACTCCTCAGAGAGCGATCTTTGGGAGTGTCCGGCTAAGGACCTGCATGAAAAGCATCGAGGCCTTAGTTTTCCTTTCCAGCGCCGCTTCCGTCGAGATAACCCACCCACGCCGAGGCTGGAACCCGGCAATTCCTTGAAATTATCTTAGCTTCAGAGATCCACTTCATGGTGGATCATTCATGTTCCTGGGGTGCTCCAAAGAGAGTGACTGATTTATGCAGAAGGTTCGGCAATGCCCTGCTCTTTTCCCAGGTGTTCTTCCCAGAAACCCACCTTAATTAGCATTCTGCATGCCTGGTCTGACTCAGGGCTTTTCGGGAAAACTGCTTTAAAATACTTATGACTATCATACACTGGCTATAATTAGCCTACTTAAAAAATAATTATTTCTACCCAAGAGTTCTGCCCATTTCACATTAAAATACACTCCTGATATGTATCCCGTTCATTTGCCACATGTCCTTTTTTTCCTCATTTTCTTTTCTTCCCATCTTTTCTAGCAATTTCTTTACTCCTCCGACCAACCTGTCTTCCTTCTCCCTTCTCTCTCCTTCTTCCTTTTTCTATATTCTACAGTTTTATTGAAAAAGGTGTACACTTAGACATTTTGCATTGAAGTAGAATATTCTACCATAAAATTACCTAGACATTTATTTTTATAACCTAGATATCTATTTTTGCCTGCAAGAAAATTACTTGTTTTTTTCTCTATCCCGTTTTACATATTGAAGTTTCATGTCTGCAGAAATACCTTGGATGTTGTTGGCTGGTTAACAGCAGGGGGTGTAGCAGATACTCTAATAAAGAGATAATGTAGAATGATTTTTTTACAGCATTTTCATTGTATTTTGCTTATATTTTTTTCTTTTTGTCTCTTTCAATGCCTAACTATAATAATACTCATTCTCTGAAAACTGTTAAAATCTGAGCAGTGCCTCTCAAGTTTAAAATGCAAAGAGCAGTCTTTTCTCCCCCCACAGGTTTTCTATGATAATACTTAGAATGAGTCACTCATCCTGAAAGTGGCCTTCTAAATTACTGTGAAATAACCGTGGATGCTATTACACACACTTACAGATGTGATTTCAATTCTCCGGAACTCCTCTGCACTTTGAATGAGAATTAGCAGCTTTGAAAGATTTAACTCCACGTTGAAAAAACGATCAAAGCAAGCAGCAAATTGAACTTGAGATCATTCTTCAGGATTTTGAACCCCTATGCTTTCATGCCACCTGAAACCTCCAAAACATTTCAGTCTTTTAAAATTTTCTACCTTACAGACAATTTGACCATCTTTGTAAATAGCTGTCCCTTGAGGTTTTATTTTCCTTTATGTCATTAAATCATCATTCGTTGACTATAAAAATATAATTTTTTTTTCAATCAAATCTCCAAAGGGGAAGGAAGGGAAACTTTAGTTGTATTTTAATTAATGCTTCTCAGGGTTTCTCCTCAGTGGAGTTTCTACTTTGTAAAGGAAGTCGACTTCTGCCTATACTCAGGAGACTTCATCCAGGTATAATAAGAACTACAGGATCAAAAACTTGCCATTTGAAAGAGACTTTGTAAACTTCATTTTATGCTTATTCTTGGCTGGCTTTCCCCCTCAGACTCTCAGATTCCCAGTGGGCCACCCCACCACCATCATTTGTTCAGCTTGGAAGGCTGCAGTGAAATAATGGCAAGGAATACAAAGAAAGGTGCAAAACTGGGCCTTGGAGATGCCACGTAGCTGTGGAACGAATGGCTGTCTTTATAAGACTGTCACTTCGAGTCCTGTGGGAGCCGCTGAAGGAAGTTTCAGTCTAAGAAAATAAGGTGTTTTGGCAGAACTGCAGAATAAGTCAAAGGAGTTCTGTATAAAATCATGGCATTTAAATCAGTATTTATCACTGACTACTGGAAACAAAATAGAAATATCAAATATAGGTTTGAGGTTGATTTCAAATTTAGAACCCAGGTGCTATCATTGTCAGAAGTGGGAATAAGTGCAGATATTTTCTTCATGAAAGTAATTTGTGCTGATGCGGACATAATTCTGCTCATTCCGTGAGTCATCACTGAATTCCATGTTTTAAGTTTTATTTAATTCAAGGTTTCTACAATTATTAACCATACCATTCCCTGATAATTTTTATATTACCTAGCTGAAAAAGTCATATTATGATTAATAAAGCTATTTTAGAAATAATTCTTGAAATATTTAGTAATGCAATAGAAACAACTATTTATTGGATTATATTCTTTTCAGGAGGCAGTACTTGCTCTTCTTTATTGACATGGGCCTATACCATGATCTTTCAAATTTCCCATCTATAAAAATAAAAAACACTCTGCATAAAAGTTGTTATTTACCAGAACTCTGCTCTTGAACTCTACTTCTCTCAAGATTACCTTAAAATACTGACTTCAAATTCCCAAAGAATACTAATCTATATTCAAGTCAGCTAATCAATTACCAAATCAGTATCATCCATAAAAATTTACAGAAAAATCCTTCTCTTTGTTCTATAATCAAGTATCAGCTCAAATTAAATAGTTTAGATATAATTTTAAATGACTTTTTTGTTTCTATAGTAAACTTAATATTTTTAATCAATTTATCTAGCAAAATTTTTACATAATTGCTGTGTCCTAAGCTTGCTACAGGTGCTTTAAGGATCAGAATCAATTATAATTATTTTGTGCATACATCTGTTTCCTTCAGTACTCTGGAAATTTCTAAAGCATAATGATTGTATCTTATTATTATTTCTTCTTTTCAATTTTTTTAAGGGAGATTTTTGCTATGATTGCATGCACTTGTTGAAAAGGCAGACAGAAAGTGAAAAATCACCTTCAAGTGGCAGATGGCCATGCTGCAATCCCTTCTGCTCCATTCCCCTCTTGGGATTTTAGGCAGGCATGCACATGTGACTAGTGTGAATTTTAACCTACCGGGTCTGAGACTCAAACCATGGTCGACTATGTGGGGATTGAGCAACATAACCGTTTTGCCATCTGCTGTTCCCTGTTTAATTTGTTTTAATTTCAAGGACCAAAACCTTGCTTAATTTGTTTTAATTTCAAGGACCAAAACCTTCTAAATTAAATTGTAAGCAATAGGGCATAGAAATTTTGTTTCTTTGGATTTGTATCAATAAGCATAATGCTTTAATCTTAGTAGACAATCAGTGCTTGCTAAATTCTGTAAAATATATTTATATAAACTCTTGTCCTATTACTACCATTTTGACTCTATGTAATACATGCTGTATCCACCATAAACTCCCCAGGTACCTGGTGTATCAGGTGAAATCTTGGGCAATGATTCCTTATTTAACTTTTTATTTATTCATTCTTCTTTTTCTGGGAGAGGTTTTTGCTATAGGGAATGTGCGCACGCCAGACAGACAGAGAGAGACAGAGAGACAGAAAGCGAGAAATCATCCCCCAAGGGGGATGGCCACACTGCAATCCCTTCTCCTCCATTCTCCTCTTGGGATCTTGAGCACGCACACACACATGCCCGGCGTGAGTTTAAGCCACCGGGTCCGGGACTCGAACCGTGGTCAACTACGTGGGAGTCCAGCGACATAGCCATTACCCTAACTGCTGGTCCCTATTCATTCGTTTATTTTAACTTGACCAGAGACTGGCAATGAGAGGAAGAGAAAGTGAGAAAGCAAGCCACCAGTTCTGGGACTTGAACCACAGTAGGCCATGTGGGAGTGTCCAGTGCCTTAATCACCACGCCACCTGCTGGTCCCCATTGACAACAATTCTTACTCTTTTCATTCCTTCAGGTATTCAACAGTTAACATACCTTAAGTGTGCCAGTAACTTTCTTAAATATTCAAAATTAAAGATACACAAATATACACAATTTCTGTTCTCATTGAAAGGATACTTAGCCAATGGTTTACAAAGTATCTTAAGATGAAAACTGAAGAATTTGGAGGGAAGCCACTATTTCTATGACTTTCTTAGAGAACTGGTGATGGCTCCTCATGAGTCTAGCTCTCTGAAGAACACAGTCTGATTACTCCATCCCATGCCTTATGAGGGGCCAACTTTCTCAATTTTTGGTTCCTGTAAGGAGCCCACCTTGTCTCACACCCTCCTCTCTCCACTTAAAGGCACACGCTTTAGCAATTAAAGCTATTAGTACAGATATTTTGGTACCATAATCCTGTTCATGGTTTAATTGTGTCACATACTCTTTTTATGATAGTCCATTATATTCCTTATAACCTTGATATCATTTTTTTTTTTGAGAGAGAGATTTTTGTTATAGAACACATGCATTCACCAGACAGAGAGAGGCAAAGGGACAGAAAGTGAGAAATCACCTCCTCCAGGGAGGATGGCCATGCCACAATCTTTTCTCCTCCATTCTCCTCTCAAGATCTTGGGTGCACATGCACACATGCCTGGCATGAATTTTAAGCTGCCAAGCCTGGGACTTGAACCTTGGTTGACTACATGGGAGTCCAGCAATGTAGTGGTTAAGGGAGCTGGATTCCACATTACCTACCATGAAGTTCAAGTACTAGGCCAGCTGATTTGAAAAAAGCATACTACATGCATGTCTATGCATACAGGCCTGCCCAAAATCCTTACGGAAGAAAGAAATGGAAGAAAAGGTTTGTGGTGTGTACATGCCTCGTTGTGGGGGACTTGCTTCTTTCCTTTTCACTGTCTGTCTCTCTCTGTGGAGCATATGCACTATCTGGCAAAATTTTTAAAACTAATTTTTAAATAACATTTCCTAATAGCCTTATAATGCCTTATTCTTTTTTTTTTTGGGGGGGGGGAGAGGTTTTCGCTATAGGGTGCGTGTGCTCACCAGACAGACAGAGAGAGACAGAGAGACAGAAAGCGAGAAATCACCCCCCAGGAGGAATGGTCACGCCACAATCCTTCTCCTCCGTTTTCCTCTCAGGATCTTGGGCACGCACGCACACATGCCTGGCCTGAGTTTTAAGTCACTGGGTTCGGGACGTGAACCGCTGTCGACTAAGTGGGAGTCCAGCGACATAGCCATTACACTAACTGCTGGTCCCCAAATGCCTTATTCTTTTTTAAGACAGTGTTTTTTATTATTTTTTTATTTAACTTTATTTACAAATTTTAATTTGACCAGAGAGGGACAGAGTGAGAGAGAGAGAGAGAGAGAGTGAGAAAGCAAGCTGTCAGATCTGGGACTTGAACCATAGTCAGCTATATGGAATCCAGAGCCTTAACCACCACGCCACCTGCCAGTCCCCCCAAATAACTTATTCATATGTTTACTGAATATGTTCTTCTTTCCCATAACAATTCTCACTTGTACAAAGGAAAACAACCGCACTGCAGAACGTATGAAATACACGTTGCTGTGTTTTAGGAATTAAGGAACACTTTTAACTTCTGTTGCTCTCAGATGATTGTGTTCCTTCACAATTATCACAGCCAATTGTGTACATTGATTGATGGCAGTCTTTATATGACACCATAAAATGCGAATGACCAAGTGATACTGACAAATTTGCTTTTAAAAATGCATGTTCTGACAAAGTCTTAAACATAATACCCAAGGCCTTATTTTCTACATTATTGTAGATTTTACTAGGCAAAGATATTTTTAACTGATTTTGTGTAGATAGCATTAAAATTAAATGCTGAGATGGTATTGTATTCAATCATTTATGAAGCATTGCGCTTTGAATAAAAAAGAACTACTCTCCATACTAAAAATCATCATTCTAAAACATGTTACTGTTGTTTTATTTTCTTTTGTTAACTCACTAGTTCCATAAATTAATATTAAGGTTGTTGACTATACAAAAAAAAATTCTGTGGATCAAAAAATAACCAGTGAAAGAATAATTATAGATTCCAGGCAACCTATGAAATACATTTATTTAGAAGGCTAATGAATTTAAAGTCATTAAGAATTTTATTATGGGCGACCCCATAGCCTATGGCTTAAGGAAGTTGAATATCACATGGCTGACTGAGGTTCAAATTGTGGCCCTGGAAGTCTGAAAAATATACTGGGCACTTTGAACATGCTCATTCAAGGCTAGAATCCTGACACGATGGATAAATGGAGGGGAAGGGTTTGTGGTGTTGCATTCAAGGCTAATCCTGACACAATGGATAAATGGAGGGGAAGGGTTTGTGGTGTGACGATGTCCCACTGGGAAGTACTTTTTCTCTCTCTCTTTCTTTTCCTGTTTAATGTCTCTCTCAGGAGAGTACATGTGCCCTTTAGTTATTAAGAAACATTTTTAAAAATTTTTCCTTTATGGGACCCGCAGATGGCATAATGATCAATTTGTTAGACTCCTACCTGGCTGACCGCAGTCTGAGTCCGGGTCCAGTGTCTAAAATCATGCAGGGTGTGTATGCATGTGTGCCCAAAATCCTGAGTGGAGAATGGAGGAGAAGGGATTGTGGCATGACCTCACCCCTGGGGACTATTTCTCACTTTTTGTCTCTGTCTCTTTCTTTCTGGCAAGTTTACACACCCTATGGGGGAAAAAAATCTCTAAAAGAAAAAATAGAAGAATTCCTTCTATGAATCAAGGGCACTACTTATACTTATGCTAGAAAACATTCATTAACCCCAGGAAAGACTGATTTTACATACATACCCACACCCATACAAATGCACAACACACAGAAATAAGCGACCAGGAGAAATCAAAGGAAATAGTGAAAGAAAGAAAAAATTCTTAATGTAGTCATTTGATACCTTAGATGTTCTCTTTTTAGGAGAAATTTATTTATTTATTTATTTATTTATTTATTTATTTATTTATTTATTTATTTATGGTAGAGGTTTTTGCCTTAGGACACATGCATTCACACAAGAGAGGAGACAGAGACAGTGAGAGGGAAAGTGAGAAATCAACTCCCAGGGAGATGACCACACTGCAATCTCTTCTCCATTCTCCTCCCAAGATCTAGGGCACACACACACATGCCCAGTGTAAGTTTCAAGTCACCAGGACTCCAACCATGGTTGGCCATGTGGGAGTCCAGTGACATAACTGCTCTGTCATCTGTTGGCTCCCAGGAAAAAAATTTTCAGTTCTATTATTTAGATGGAAAGTGAAAAAACCTTGAGCATTTCAACTTTAAAGACAATAGGGATGGATAACAGCTACCAAAGACCAATAGTGAAGACAGCACATACACATGCCATGATGAGAATATGGACAATTCTAATACTGTATGTAAGATAACCCAATTCTGGGACTAGCAGTTAGCGTAATGGCTATGTCACTGGACTCGCATGTAGTCGACCGCGGTTTGCGTCCCAGACCCGGTGGTTTAAAACTCACGCCAGGAGTGTGTGCATGTGTGCCCAAGATCCCGAGAGGAGAATGGAGGAGAAGTGATTGCGGCATGGCCATCCCCTCTGGGGGGTGATTTCTCGCTTTCTGTCTCTCTGTCTCTCCCTGTCTGTCTGGTGAGCACACGCACCCTATAGCAAAAAAACTCCCCCCCCCAAAAAAACAAAAGATAATCCAATTCTTATCACACCTAGGAAGAGAAAAACAAAGGAGAGAAAATATTCTTAGTTTATGTAATGTTGCAAACTAAAGAGAAACCATATATGTGAATGCCATTCCCTAAATGTAACTGTGAGAGACTTTTCAAATTTTAGCGGAATAGGTTCTTGAATTAGAGAAAATAAATGCTTATTTTGCATTTTGTTCAAATAAGTTTGTGTTTTATATTTTTTACCTCTTATCCTGGGCAGAAATGATATTATCTTAGAATACAAAGAACTTTAAGAGTGTAAGTTTTAGTATATAGCTTTATATTTCAGGAGATATTTTCTAAAATCTTGATAATGTTTGAGCAAAAACAAGCTGAAATTTTAGTCAACCTTTGGGTAGTACTTAGAATAAAGAGTTTTGGAAAATGTTGCTTTATCAGGAAAGATAAAAGTCCACATTGTTGTCACTAGAGATGCTTTATGTAATGTACAATTTCATAAGATATGATTTACTTAAACCCAGGTAATTTAAAATAAATCATACTTCACACAGTTGGTTTAAAAAATTTTCATGAATGTGTGCTTTTTATACTTTTTGGTAGTACATAAAATACCTTTAAACCTGGCAGAACACAGAAGAAAAAATAATATGGTTAGTGGCCCTCCATATGGGCAACAGCGTCTTAAGTAAAAATTCTGACTATACAACCAAATAGCACCTCAGACTGAACTTTCTCTCCTAATTTTTTTTAAGGAGATTTTTGGTATAGGACATGTGCACTCGCCAGAGAGACAGAGACAGAGAGACAGAAAGTGAGAGGTCACCCCCTTCCCCCCGCCCAGGGTAGACGGCCATACCACAATCCCTTCTCCTTCATTCTCCTTTTGGAATTTTGGGCATACAGGCACTGCATGTGAGTCTCAAACCACTGCATCCAAGAATCAAACCACAGTCAGCCAGGTGGGAGTCTAGCAATGTAACCATTATGTCACCTGCTTGGTCCCAGATGGTATTTCAACAAGCATAATAACTTGACTGATGATTGGCTATAGTACTCAAAATGGTATATTAACCTGTAGTCTAAATTTAATTCCAAAGCACTAATCATGAGCAACTTTTTAGACTGTGCCACTGAACTTGTCAATGTAGCTACATTATCCAAATAATCTACTGGTCTCTATTTTATGACGAAGGCAAAAATGCACATATTCATTTAATAAGGTGACATTTTGGGTGAGCACTGGCATTTTTCAATCAAGACTTAAGAAACAAGGGATATCGATAAGACTCACCATTCAAATTGAATTGATTTGGATAGAATTAGGACTTAAACCCACACATAGCCACTTAGTCCAGTCTATAAATGCAAAGAATAAACAGGCTACGGAAATGTTAGAAAATATGTAGGGCCAAGTTCCCAGAATGAGTTTGGGTGGCAATTTACTGAAATACTTTTAACTATGTTGGTTCTTTAATTCACAAGGAGAGATTTACAGGAAGATCTAATATAATTGCTTCAAATGACTGGTTTAGTGTTGACAGTCAACTCACTTGCCCAGATCATATAATTAGCTTTCTATGCTTCGTTTTATGTCACGGGTACATATAGTGTGAGAAAGGAAAAAGTTGACTCCTAATTAACAATGAGGTAGATATAGGGAAATAAAATATTCAAGATATTGACAGGTACAGAAAGGAGATTCTGATATATAGTGTTTTACACTTACCACCTGAAATTCATGCTCACTTAGTGACAGGCAATTAATTGATTGCATACATTACTTTAGAAGAAAATGCCCAAATACAGTTTCTTTGAGTTTGTAATGCCAGTGAATGGAATGTTACAGGAAGGGAATCAAGGAAAATGTGGAAATGAGTTGGCCTTTAAATAGACATCATCTTCAATGAAGAGAAGCAATCAAGCTGAGATAGTAAAAAATACAGACGTCTTTTAAAAGAAATCTATCCTGTAAGAATCTCTTATAAAACATAACGAAAGAGTCTCTTTTTCTTAACTCTTCTATTAAGCATCAAATATTAGGATAATTAATAAAGTCTCATAACTCAGTTAGTTTGACAAATTCATACAGTTTATGCTTAAAATATTTTACGTTTGGCCTATTCATATTGTATTAAGTTGATACATGAAACAATGACTTTTTTCTCATAGAAACTGAAGGATATTATTAAACCAATCAACAATACACTTAAAAGTAAAGCAGAGATTGAACTTAAATGTAATTTAAAAGTGGCTAAATTACTTAAATTGGTCATATTACCAAAACTACAAAAAGTATATACAGTACTGAAATCTATTATATTGGCAGTATTTAAATTCATCTGAATATTCTATATTTGTTCTTAATTTTCATAAATACACACAGTAAACAATAACAGATGCCAATTAGCATAATTGAGTGTTCAGAAAAATAAAATTAATGCCTTTATTACTCATAATGTATTCACCCAAATGTTTCATTAGCTTACTAATGTAATATTAATGAGGGAAATAACTAAATTATGCCGGTCCCAACAACTGTGAACTGCAACCTAATCATGAAATTCCTATTCCTCTTTCACTTAGTTCCTTCTGCACTGGTTTTGTCTTCAATGCTCATTCATAAATTACAAAAGAACAATTTGGGTTCCTTCAAGAATTAATTAGACATTTGTATGAAAGCCACTAGAACAACTGTTCCCCCTGCAAGTTCATAAAGCTGTTTAATTTGCTCTTGTATTTTCTTTCAGAGAAGCTGGCAGCACCACAATAATGCACAGCATGCACAGACAGGAAGCCAAATTTCTGACCGAATTGTTCACTTTCATTTGCTATGCTCACTTAAAAGGCTCGCACACTAACACCTTTTAACCTGACCGGTGACACAGCTGGGGTACTCCTCACTCATAATGAAAAATGACTTAGGAGACCGTTCTCCCTGTCAATCTTTGAGGACTATTTCGTTAAATTTACAGTCTTCATTTGGAAAGCTATTTGACATATCTTCCTCTGCCTTTAGACAGAATTCTAACATCAGTTTACTCAGTGCTTAAAATCTTATACAATACGTTCATTTTCTCAATTTCATTGAACTCAGATGAGATGTACAATCAATTTAGAAACTAAAGCATACAGGATAAGTATTGGATTAGATTTAATCCATTGTTCCTATTATCATTGTTGTTTTTAATAGACAACTGCCCCAGGATAATTCCATTCTATTATCTTATTTTAATTTTTAGGGACATATGAACACATTTTATTGGTAATTTTTGTAGTTGTTACCTGTTTTATCTTCTGACCAACAAGAAATCCTGAATAATATCTTCTACCATTCTTTACAAGAATCAAGTTGCTTCAAATATTGCAATTTGCCACTACAGGAAGGAAATACAGTACCTAGCACTTGAATGTCATGCCAATATTTTCTCTGTGTCATGCCAGCACCTGGACCCATCTGTAAGAAAGGCACTGTGCCAGGCAGAAAGTAGAATGTCAATCTCAAAAGCATGTAGATGCCAACATGTGGAAGCTCAGAGTGATAGCCTGTGGAACTCATCAAATAGCTGATCTTTTGTAAGAAAATCCTCTCAAGAGTGAGCAATGCCAAATTAGGGCCAAATGCTTCATTACTAGGCTTCACAGCTGCTGATGCTTGTGGGCATTCAGAACATCAAAGAACATTTCCTCCTCTATTCCTGTTTCCAATCTGCCTGAAAGCGAGTCACTTTACATAAAGGGAATGAACCAGGATGGGATTATTCTTTTCGAACACACACACAAAAACACACTTTTATTTGTTGTGTCATAGAGCGACTTCTTGAGATTTTCTATTTAACATTTTTGTTAAGTGGCAGATTCAACTATTAGTGCTAATGTTGTTTTAATGATGCAATAATAATTTAAATAAAGGCATCAAGAATTCCCTTGAAGATAAACTATGAATGTTTTATATGTGTATGATGTGGGTATATGAGTGTCTGTAAAATTTTTAGCTTATAATCAGTGCACAAAGAAATAGGAGTGGTTTGATTTTTGGGGGGACTTGCTTACATAGGTAAGATATTATGGGTAAACAACAGATACAAGCTAAATTGAACTTGAGAAATAATATGTGGCTGGGGTCGGTGTAGGTTCTATGGGTTTAGGCTAGAGAGTCTGCCAAAGGCAGTAGCTCTAAACTAGAAAGTCTTTCTCGTAGGGGGTGACAAAGTGGTGGACTGTTTACAGAAAGGAATGAATAGACTGTGCTGCTGGAAATTATGTTAGGCGGATACTTTGGTTATTTTCATAGGGCAGGAATAGAGTTGAGATTTCCTTGGTCTAAGTTATTTTTAGCATTTAATTTTCTACCATCTCTGAACCAAACAGTAGTCTTAATACTTTTTGAAAATATTTATGGTTTTGAGGGTCAGAAGATGGCGTAGTGGTTATATCACTGGACTCTCACATGGCCAGAGGAGGATTGAGTCCCAGACCCCGTGGCTTGAAACTCACACTAGTGTGTGTGTGTGTGTGTGTGTGTGTGTGCGCGCGCACGCGCGCGCGTGCGCTTGCGCGCGCCCAAGATCTCAGGAGGAGATTGGAGGAGAATAGATTGTGGCTTGGCTGTCCCCTCTGGGAGGGTGACTTCTCACTTTTCCTCTCATTGTTTCTGTCTCTCTCTCACTTTCCAGTTAGCTCATGGGCCCTAAGGCAAAACCCTCTAAAAACAAAACAAAAAAATGGCTTTGATTAATAAGAAAACTTCCTGTCAGATCCTGTTAATACTGATTTCGTCTAAGGGCTATACAACAGTGAACAGGTTATTCTAACTCAATTGTAAAGAAATACAGAAATATAACCCTCTCTTCAATTTTAACTTTCTCTGTATTACCAGTTAAATTAAAATTTTCTTTATGAAGAACTAGTATTTACAAATGAAAGACCCCAGAAAGTCCTTTCAGTCAAAAATAAACAAAAACCACAAGACAATTTTCACTTCTTTTTTGAAAATACAGTATTGGTATTTTATGAAACTATGAGTGAGCAAGGGACTGAAATTTCTAATAAGTATTTGAGTAACTAAAAATAAATAGTTGAGACAGTCCTAAGAATTTGGGCTGATTATTTAAATGATTTTAAAGCCTTAGTTTCCTAATCTGAAAATAGAAATAACATTACAGGTTTACTAGAAGGATGAAAATGGATAATACCTGCAAAGTACTTAACACTGGGGCCAGCAGGTGGCATGGTGTTTAAGGGTACTGGAATCCTATATGGCTTATTGTAGTTCGAATCCCGGACCTAGTGGTTTACTTTCTCACTTTCTGTCTCTCTCTCTTTCTCTCACTCACTCTGTCCCTCTCTAGTCAAATTAAAATAAATGAATAAAGTTAAATAAAATAATTCTTTAAAAAAAAGTACTTAACACTGAACCAGCCCTTGATTACTTACTATCAGTATCTGTCAGCAAACAGTATTATTAAGGTAATAATCAATTTTAACCTTTATACTGTCTTTTAAAAACTACAATCTGGGAACCAGCAGTTAGCATAATGGCTATGTCACTGGACTCCCACGTAGTCGACCGCGGTTCACGTCCTGGACCTAGTGGCTTAAAACTCATGCCAGGCACGTGTGCGTGCGTGGCCAAGATCCCAAGAGATTGGAGGAGAAGGGATTGCGGCGTGACCATCCCCCCGGGGTGTGATTTCTCGCTTTCTCTCTCTATGTCTCTGTCTGTCTGGCGAGCGCACGCGCCCTATAGCGAAAACCTTTCCCCCCCAAAAAAAAAAGGAAAAGAAAATAACTATGGTCTGTTGTTTCTCAGGTTGGATATTAATATACATTTGTTGCAAAAATTTTGGGAAATAGAAAAACAAATAAAAAGGTAAGATAATCCATAATTATACTGTACTGAGATTTTTTAAAAAGAACTATTAGTACTATTTTAATTGTCGCATAAACTTTTCTGTTTTTTCAGAAAGGATCAGTCTAAATATATCCTCTGTAACTATTAATATAATATCTAGAGTTTTGCACAGAATGAAATAAAGTTTAAATTCATTTTGTCTACAAGTAATTCTTTTATTTCCTAGATAGTGATTTAAGTATTCTACATTATTTAGCTAACACCTCTGCATTGTATTCTGAAACTGTACCAAAATACACTTTTATTTGTGTACTTATCTACATAAATTTGTGTAGTTATATAAATATATATTTATAAAAAAGAAATATCAATCTAAGCAAAATTTTTAGTTAAAAATACTGGCAATACTTACACACAGATTCAGTATTTATATCATCTTAATATGACAATACACTTAAAATAATTTCTAACACAAATTACATCATAAAAAATGAAAATCACATTTTAATTACTATTATGTTTGTGTCTAGTTGAACGTGGTGCTTCTGTTGATATCATTACAACAATTTAATGATCTCAAGCTTGAGCCAAAATTCCAAGTAGCTGTGGAAAAAAAACATTAAGCAGGCGTTTGGTCATTAGAATACGATAGTATGTGTGTATGAGTCTGTACATCCCACAGGAATTGGGATGAAACAAGAGGAAATGAGTGTTTTCTATGATTTATGTGTTTGCTTTTGTTTTGAGATTTTACATACTTATGATCCTGTTAGCTTAGTGTTAAATATTAAAGAATGCAAAAGTATCTCTAACATTTGTTGAATCCAACTCTCAATTATGTAGTTTAATGGGGGGTGAAGATCATATGGATAACTGAAATTCACAGATGACAAAGATGTCAGACAATAGTTGTTCACTCTTCCCTCACAGCTGCGTTTACAAGAGCTGCTATTAGAATCAGTTTGAGTTTCCCCTTTTACCATGAACTTGGACAGCTTCCAAGGGAGAAGACAAATGACAAAATGGCAGGTAGCTGGAGGGTAAAGAGAAATACCAAGGTGCTCTGAATATATATGAATAATTGGCATTGCCTAATAGACAGGGATTCGATAGAGAAAATGTAACCTGCAATTAATATTTTTAAATCATTCCTCTTGACTGCTGAGAAAATGGTGGGGGGGAGGGGAGGGGAGGAGTGGAGAAGACATATTTCTTTACCAAAATCCAGTCACAAGTGACTGATATCAATCTATAGAAAATGTTTACTAAATGTCCTTTTATATATAAAAATCTTTAAAAAAGAAAGCGAGCCTATGTGGTGCCATAGGGAAGTATGTAAATTCAGTAGGTTTTGACTAAGTTCTGGACATGCTCTTCCAGTTTATTAACTTAGACCATACATCTTTGTTTTCTCATCATACTGCTGCATGGTCATTCACAGAAATACGCAGATAGGAGTCAGCTGGCAACACGGTGGTTAAAGTGTCTGGATCCTACATGTCTGACTGTGTGGTTTGAGACCTGGACCTGGTTGGTTTGAACAGGGTGTGTGTCAGTATATGCCTAAAATCCCCAGAGGAGAATTCAGAAGGGATTACAGTGTTGGTTGCCATCTCCCCTAGTTAATGGTTTCTCTCTCTCTCTCCCTAATGTGCTCATGCACCCTATAGCAAAAAAATTAAAAAGGAAGAAAACGAAAAGCACAGTGTGTGTGTGTGTGTGTGTGTGTGTGTGTGTGTGTGTGTGCATGGGGTGATATTCATTCTCTTATGAAGACTGCTATTTTATGTAAAACTTTGTAAACAAAATATCCTTTTCTCTTGTTAATCTGTTTTTTGGTTATAGAGGCTTCAACCATAAACCTGGGGACAGGTGAGAAAATATTATTACTTTTCCTCCCCTACAGTTCAAATCCCATTTTATCATGAATGTGTCGGCGACTTTGGGAAAGTAGCTTAATGTTTTCTGTATCTTTGTTATTGCAGCTCTAAGGAATAACACTAGTTCTCACTCTGTAGGATTATTGAGAAAATTAACGAAGCTAATACATATTTTATTCATTATTTTTTGCTGTGTACTACCAATTTAGAAAGCTAAAACATTACCACTATTTACCACCATCAGCTTAAACCAAACTTTTAATTACTCTGGAGTTTCCATGGGTCATGAGTTCAGGTTTGAATTAACTGGGTCTTCTGCTTAGTGCCTCAGGAGGCCTAGCTGCAGGCCACAGCTGGGGCTTGTAATCTTGTGATCATTACCTTTACCTCACAGAATGGGCCATGACACCCCTCCTATACTGATGCCACAGGATCGAGGCACTCAACCCTAAACATACTCTGCAGATTCAGTTCATCAACAAGCTAACTTTTTATTGTAACCTTTAAACAATATATGTACTAACCAGATCCTGTCTTGGCTACGGGGACTATGCATTCATCTTTAGTTGATTTATAATGCTTTGTTAATGTATTTAACCCAAGCCTGTGCTCCCTAATAGTTCAAGCCATTCTCTGCCTGGCCATCCTGTTTTACTTATGTAAATCATAAACTCTGGTCCTTCCTTGCTGGACCACCAAGTGTGTTATTTTGGCTCAATAAACACTGTGGTCAAGTCCTCACAGATTTGGGGCTCCCCAGCCCACCAGTGCACAAAGAGTGACAAGTGCTGAAGAGGATGCAGAGAAAGGGTTACTCTTACAAAATTTTGGTGGGAATATAAATTAGTACAGCCATTATGGTAGAGAGTATGGTGGGTCCTCAAAAAACTAAACACTAGAGCTACTTTATGATCTGGTAACCCACTATTGGGTGTATATCTAGAAAAAAGGAAACCATTACATCCAAGTGATTATCTGCACTCCCATGTTTACTGTACTACTATTCAAAATAACCAAGATATAGACTCAACCCAAGAGTCCATCAATAGATGGGTAGATAAAGAAAATTATATCTGTACCAGGAAATATTATTAAGCTATATAAAATGATGACATCTTATCATTTGAGGCAATGTGGATGAGCCTAGAAAAAAATACTGTTAAGTGAAGTGAGCTCATCAATAAAAGACAAATGCGTGTTCTCATTCATTTGTGATAGTTAAAAAGATTAGATTACAAAGAAGTAGAGAGTAGAATGGAACCATGGAATCTGATAGGAGTTGGGTGGAGAGGAGGATAGGAAGACCTTAATTAACAGATACAAAATTGCAATTAAATAAGAGAAGTGAGTTCTAGAGTATTAAGGCACAGTTAGTTAATGACAATTTAATATGTATTTTTAAATAGCTAAAAGAAAAGATTTGAAATGTTCACAACACAAAATAATGATAAATATTTGAGATGATGGATATGTTTTTCCCTGATTTTATCATTTTACATTATATGGCTTTATTGAAAAATCACATTGCATTCATAATATGCATAACTACTATTTTTAATTAAAAAGTATAGAAAAGTTTTCACAAAACTTTTGTGAAGAACTGCTCTTAATCCAATATAAAACTAAAACAGAAAAGATATAGCAGAAGAAATAATTTCTAAAGTATAATAACCACTGTACATTATCTAAAGTAAAAAAAAAAAAAAAAAAGGCAAAGGCTTAGGACATTTACAGTCAAGGAAGTCAAATATAAGTAAGTCGATAGTAAATCTATTTGCAGATCCAAACTATGAAGAAATAGAAATTTGATGGGGCCAGCAGATGTTGTAGTGATTACATCATTGGACTTTCACATGGCAAACAGCAGTTCGAGTCCCAGACACAGTGGCTTGAAACTCATGTTTGGCACTTGTGCATGCAAGCCCAAGATCCCAGAAGAAGAATAGTAGAGAAGGAATTGTGTTGTGGCCATCCCTCTGGGGGGTAATTTCTCATTTTCCCTCTTCTCTCTCTCTCTCTCTCCAGGGAGTACAACCTAAGGCAAAAAAAGCTCTGCATTAAAAAAAGAAAGAAATTTGACAGAGATATTGTTTGAAGAGGAAAATGTTTGAAATTTTTCAATATTATAAAAGATATAAAAAAATATTACACAGTGCCAACAAAAGAAATCTCATTTCAGTCATGTGATAGTGATATCTCAGAACACTAAAGTCAAACAGTTCTTAGCAGGCACAGAAAATGAAAGACATATTACTTTTCAATGAGTGATAATCTGCCTGTTGCCATTATAACACCATAAAAGGAAGGCAAGTGAAAGTGGAATCTTAATTTCAAACTGCTAGGAGAACATCACTATCAACCTTGCTTCCTGTACCCAGTGGGACATATTACTCAAGATTCAGGAGAAAAATAAAGGTATTTTTCTAACTTAACCTGTAGGCTTTATGAAGACAATCCATTAGTAAAAAATGCAAAAAAAAAAAAAGCTGCATGGTCATTCACAGAAATACGCAGATAGGAGTCAGCTGGCAACACGGTGGTTAAAGTGTCTGGATCCTACATGTCTGACTGTGTGGTTTGAGACCTGGACCTGGTTGGTTTGAACAGGGTGTGTGTCAGTATATGCCTAAAATCCCCAGAGGAGAATTCAGAAGGGATTACAGTGTTGGTTGCCATCTCCCCTAGTTAATGGTTTCTCTCTCTCTCTCCCTAATGTGCTCATGCACCCTATAGCAAAAAAATTAAAAAAGAAGAAAACGAAAAGCACAGTGTGTGTGTGTGTGTGTGTGTGTGTGTGTGTGTGTGTGTGCATGGGGTGATATTCATTCTCTTATGAAGACTGCTATTTTATGTAAAACTTTGTAAACAAAATATCCTTTTCTCTTGTTAATCTGTTTTTTGGTTATAGAGGCTTCAACCATAAACCTGGGGACAGGTGAGAAAATATTATTACTTTTCCTCCCCTACAGTTCAAATCCCATTTTATCATGAATGTGTCGGCGACTTTGGGAAAGTAGCTTAATGTTTTCTGTATCTTTGTTATTGCAGCTCTAAGGAATAACACTAGTTCTCACTCTGTAGGATTATTGAGAAAATTAACGAAGCTAATACATATTTTATTCATTATTTTTTGCTGTGTACTACCAATTTAGAAAGCTAAAACATTACCACTATTTACCACCATCAGCTTAAACCAAACTTTTAATTACTCTGGAGTTTCCATGGGTCATGAGTTCAGGTTTGAATTAACTGGGTCTTCTGCTTAGTGCCTCAGGAGGCCTAGCTGCAGGCCACAGCTGGGGCTTGTAATCTTGTGATCATTACCTTTACCTCACAGAATGGGCCATGACACCCCTCCTATACTGATGCCACAGGATCGAGGCACTCAACCCTAAACATACTCTGCAGATTCAGTTCATCAACAAGCTAACTTTTTATTGTAACCTTTAAACAATATATGTACTAACCAGATCCTGTCTTGGCTACGGGGACTATGCATTCATCTTTAGTTGATTTATAATGCTTTGTTAATGTATTTAACCCAAGCCTGTGCTCCCTAATAGTTCAAGCCATTCTCTGCCTGGCCATCCTGTTTTACTTATGTAAATCATAAACTCTGGTCCTTCCTTGCTGGACCACCAAGTGTGTTATTTTGGCTCAATAAACACTGTGGTCAAGTCCTCACAGATTTGGGGCTCCCCAGCCCACCAGTGCACAAAGAGTGACAAGTGCTGAAGAGGATGCAGAGAAAGGGTTACTCTTACAAAATTTTGGTGGGAATATAAATTAGTACAGCCATTATGGTAGAGAGTATGGTGGGTCCTCAAAAAACTAAACACTAGAGCTACTTTATGATCTGGTAACCCACTATTGGGTGTATATCTAGAAAAAAGGAAACCATTACATCCAAGTGATTATCTGCACTCCCATGTTTACTGTACTACTATTCAAAATAACCAAGATATAGACTCAACCCAAGAGTCCATCAATAGATGGGTAGATAAAGAAAATTATATCTGTACCAGGAAATATTATTAAGCTATATAAAATGATGACATCTTATCATTTGAGGCAATGTGGATGAGCCTAGAAAAAAATACTGTTAAGTGAAGTGAGCTCATCAATAAAAGACAAATGCGTGTTCTCATTCATTTGTGATAGTTAAAAAGATTAGATTACAAAGAAGTAGAGAGTAGAATGGAACCATGGAATCTGATAGGAGTTGGGTGGAGAGGAGGATAGGAAGACCTTAATTAACAGATACAAAATTGCAATTAAATAAGAGAAGTGAGTTCTAGAGTATTAAGGCACAGTTAGTTAATGACAATTTAATATGTATTTTTAAATAGCTAAAAGAAAAGATTTGAAATGTTCACAACACAAAATAATGATAAATATTTGAGATGATGGATATGTTTTTCCCTGATTTTATCATTTTACATTATATGGCTTTATTGAAAAATCACATTGCATTCATAATATGCATAACTACTATTTTTAATTAAAAAGTATAGAAAAGTTTTCACAAAACTTTTGTGAAGAACTGCTCTTAATCCAATATAAAACTAAAACAGAAAAGATATAGCAGAAGAAATAATTTCTAAAGTATAATAACCACTGTACATTATCTAAAGTAAAAAAAAAAAAAAAAAGAAAAACGCTTAAGAAGTCAAGGAAGTCAAATATAAGTAAGTCGATAGTAAATCTATTTGCAGATCCAAACTATGAAGAAATAGAAATTTGATGGGGCCAGCAGATGTTGTAGTGATTACATCATTGGACTTTCACATGGCAAACAGCAGTTCGAGTCCCAGACACAGTGGCTTGAAACTCATGTTTGGCACTTGTGCATGCAAGCCCAAGATCCCAGAAGAAGAATAGTAGAGAAGGAATTGTGTTGTGGCCATCCCTCTGGGGGGTAATTTCTCATTTTCCCTCTTCTCTCTCTCTCTCTCTCCAGGGAGTACAACCTAAGGCAAAAAAAGCTCTGCATTAAAAAAAGAAAGAAATTTGACAGAGATATTGTTTGAAGAGGAAAATGTTTGAAATTTTTCAATATTATAAAAGATATAAAAAAATATTACACATTGCCAACAAAAGAAATCTCATTTCAGTCATGTGATAGTGATATCTCAGAACACTAAAGTCAAACAGTTCTTAGCAGGCACAGAAAATGAAAGACATATTACTTTTCAATGAGTGATAATCTGCCTGTTGCCATTATAACACCATAAAAGGAAGGCAAGTGAAAGTGGAATCTTAATTTCAAACTGCTAGGAGAACATCACTATCAACCTTGCTTCCTGTACCCAGTGGGACATATTACTCAAGATTCAGGAGAAAAATAAAGGTATTTTTCTAACTTAACCTGTAGGCTTTATGAAGACAATCCATTAGTAAAAAATGCAAAAAAAAAAAAAGATAATAATTATGAAGAACAACAAGAGTAACATTGCTGCATTGTTGGAGCCACTGCCCTTGAATGCAAAGGAATGGGTTCTAAAGCATCATGATTCACAGTATAAAAAAATCATGGTATAGCATTTCAGTATGTGTTATACTTCAAACCCCCCACAAATCCCAGTTGCTTAAAATGAGAAAGTTTAGTTCTTATGCATTCTTATTTATAACTAGTTGGTCATAGTATATTTACTGTAGAAACCACTAGTGCTCTCCAAATTGCAAGGAAATAACACCTCTCATTAAATAGTCTGTTTTTATGTTTATTATTGTCACTTTCTGCTCATTGTCGGGAATTAACTTTAAAGACCAACCCAACTCTAAGGGAACATACAATGGTACTTCTGTCCAAAAAGAGAAGTAACATGAATTCTTGGAAAATAGTACGAGTGAGTCCCATACAAGGGCGGTCATCTATTTAACAATGAAAATGTCAAAGGACAAAGAAATCAACTGGTGCTATGTAGATGGGCTGCTGAGTGCTAATGGAAATGTCCTCCTGCATGCTGTATACGAAATAAATATCTGGTAGTGAAGAGGGGGTATAAGTTATTTAATAAAAGGGGAAAAGGTATGACATAGATCAGAAAAATGGAGTAAGGTGAACGAGAGAAACAATTACGATTTTTGGTTAGCATAAAGTGTCTACTTAATACAAGCAGTCGTAAATCAAATGGGGGACAATTTGTTTGATTGTGTGTCTACCCAGTCACATTCAACAAGTGCAAAGAAAGGGATAGTTTAATTAATCAGGGTTTGCAGTTTTTCCAAGAGATGATGTCTAAAGGAGAAAGAGAAGAAGAAATAGTGAGTGTATGCCTAAGAATGATAGACCAGAGAAAATAACCTAGACAAAGAGAAGAAATGAAATGAGGATGAGGAGGGGTAAAGTTTTTTTTAAGAGGTTTTTGCTTTAGAGCATGTGTGCTCACCAGGGAGAGAAAGAGAGAAATAGACAGTGAGAGAGAAAGTGAGAATTCATTCCCCAGGGGGGATGGCCATGCTGCAATCTCTTCTTCTCCATTCTTGTCCTGGGCTCTTAGGCATGCACTCACATGCTCCGGGCCAAGAGTTTCAAGCTACTGGATCTGGGACTCAAACTGTGGTTGGCCATGTGAGAGTCAAACTGTATAACTGCTATGCCATCTGTTGGCCCTGAAAGAAAGTTTGTAAGCACCCTGGGAGCAGGGGAGGGAAAGACTTTACGAAGTTCAGATGCCAAAAAGAGGTGAAATGGAAATGGTAGAAGTAGTGATCAGAAAGAGATGCTAGAACTTGAGATTATTGAAGAATGAGTTATTGGTAATGGCTAAAAGATAGTAGATGGATCATTAATATAAACAGCATTTTGGGAGGAGATGAGTTCAAACAAGAGAAACTTGATGAGAAGTATCCCTTACTTAGATGAACAGCAAATCACTTAGAGATGGGGCAGTTTAGAAGAGACTAACAAGTAGGTGCTAAAATCTTCAAGAACGTAGGATTGATAGATGGTGATAAAGGAGCGGTTCTGTCTGAACATCTGATTCAAAGATTCAGGTAGGAATGACTAAACGTGCCAAAGAACAGAAAGGACAACATCTACACTATTTGTGAACTGAGATATGAGAGATGTGGGGCTAAAACCAGACATAGTTCATTAGACCTCAGGGAATATGAAGATTTTAATTACAGCTAAAAGTTAAACGATCTTTCAGAGAAGCAGTTGAATATGTAGAGAATACTGTAGATCATGAAAATCCCAGAGGCCAATGTGAAAGGAATTCAGAAATCGGAAATGAATGGGAGATAGGATCAGAATAGGAAAATGTGAAGTTACCTAATATTTATTGTGTGAAAAATACATGAAGAAAGGAGCCAGCAGTTAGCGTAATGGCTATGTTGCTGGACTCCCACGTAGTCGACCGCGGTTCGCGTCCTGGACCCAGTGGCTTAAATCTCACACCTGGCGCATGTGCGTGCGTGCCCAAGATCCTGAGAGGAGAATGGAGGAGAAGGGCTTGCGGAGTGACCATCCCCCCTGGGGGGTGATTTCTCTCTTTCTGTCTCTATGTCGCTCTCTGTCTGTCTGGCGAGCGCACGCACCCTATAGCAA
>NW_006200179.1:1474015-1555274 GCF_000334495.1 Tupaia belangeri chinensis
CAAAAAAAAAAAAAAAAAAAAAAAAAAAAAAAAAAACCTCTCCAAAAATACATGAAGAGAACAGAATCTGGGTGTTTACTGGCATCAAGGGTGATACAAAGAATATAATCAGGTAAGTTTTAATAGTTTTGAGACAGATGGAGTGACAAGTTTGGGGAATAAGAAAAGGTGCATATTTAGAACACAAACTCCTTTCAAAGGAGAGAACACAGGTGATTCCATAGGCTTATTCTTGGGGTACTGGGCTTCCTCTTGGTTCTTGTCAATACTTATGAGGAGACTTTCATTCGGATAAGGCTATTATGCATGGACAATGAAAGAAGAGACAATGTATATCATTTAAAAATCATAAAAACAGATCTTAACTTAATCAAGAACAGTATACAATATTATGAAATATTTTTATTTAATTATATTTTTGTGCCTGCTGGAAGTAAAACATCAATAGTTTCTTTTCCTATTAGATTGTTACTGCACTGATAAATCTCTTTTATCCTAATTGTATTTTAAATTCAAACTTAAGGGCTTTTATAGTCAAAGCATTTAGCAGAACACAGACCAATCAAAGAAAATGTAATTTTCTTCTTTTAAACAAAAATCTCTGCTTCAGGCACAAAATATTATGTTAGATTTTCTATATAATGAACAAAAAACTAATTCTGTATCTATAATTAAGCAGACAAATTCCTAAAGGGCATCTAGTATAGATAATATCACTCTTAATAAACTTTTTTTTTATGCCCTAACCATTCGCATTTTTAGCTCAACAACTGGCACAACACATATATTCTTGTTATATAAAAAATAATTAAAAAGCACAGTCTTTGAAAAGGGCAGTAGCTGCCTAGCATGAACCATAAATGACAGTGCATGATTTCCAATAACAATGGAGGCATTTTTCCAATTTCTATTCTTACTCACTTGAACCAGGCAGGCAAGTTCACTAAGAAACGGCTTGCAGAAAACAGGATTAATAAAAACCAGTTATGAACACAATGTTGCCTCAGTGGCTTGGGAAATTATATATCAGATCCACCTAACAATAGTCAATCTAAAGAAAAATGGACTTTTTCTTCATAATTTGTACACAATATTCTACTTATATTCTTCCTAACATGTCTTTGTTGATTTAAGAAATGTACTGTTTCCAATGAAGGCCTCCTTGCTTGTACACACACACACACACACACCCCGCCCCCCCCACACACACACACCAAACAACCTACACAGAAGGTTTAGTGAGTGAAAACAAATAATAGAGAAGAAAAATAGAATTAACTTATTATATATTGTCTTTACACAGGCATAGTGAGTATTTTACATTTCTTTTAGTAAATTTTAGATTTATAAACAGTACAGAGACCACTTTAATGTTTACAAGTTAGTCAGTAGAAGAGTTCAAAAGAAAATGAAGTTGCATAATTCTAAATTCAAAGGGGCTTTAAGATGTTGTATTGTGGGAATCTTAAAGAAAATGAATCAAGACATTAAAAACCAATGTTACGGTCATATGAACATGTGCCAATGTAAAAGACATGTATAGAACATAGTAACAATTTTTAGAGTTATTTGTATTATATCAATCATGGTTTAAAAATACATTTCTGTCTCATTTATGTTTTGTCTAGTGATTTAACATGAAAGCATAATTTAATATATTCAATTCTTTTTCCATCCATGGCAAACCTTCAAATCCTTGCCTTTTAAGTAGAGAAAAACATCCTGGTTTAATGTCCCCAAATTCAATGTGAATGATGTTTTTTTATCCATGTGAGAAGTAAGAGAATTTGGCAGGTATTACCTCTCTCCCTCTTCTCTCTTATAGGGTATGATTCCAATATAATGAATATATTGCTTTTAAATTTGTTTAATAATTCTGTTCTTCATAAGAAAGAAAGTATTGTGGACTAGCTACACTGGCATGTACTGCTAAGATGCTATGCTCGTCAGGCTGGGACTACATGGGAGACTTAGGCTCAATTCTAGGTCCAGTGTAAAGGCAGAATGTGATTGTGCACACCTATAATCTCAGCACCTCAGGAGGCTGAGATGGAAGGACCGTGACACAGTGAAAACCTGTCTTTAACTCTATTACAGAGATTTAAAAAAAAAAAAAAAGATTTAATGCTAGTAATTAGCACATGTAAAAAATAGATGATATGTGAATTCAGATAGATGACCAGAATATAATTTTAAGATATACATATACACATAAAAATGTATATATATCCTTTCAAGTTTACAATTCAGTTATTCTTAGTATTCACAAAGTTATGCAATGATCACTGATATTGAATTTTAACACATTTTTATTATCATAAAAAGAAAATACACAGCCCTTAGCAGTCACTCCCTCTTTCCTCTCATGTCGAGTTCCTAGAAACCACTAATCTACTTTCTGTCCTATTGATGTACCTATTCTGGACATTTCATATAAATGAAATGATACAACATGTGATCTTTGTGTTGGTCTTCCTTCAGTTAGCGTGCCTTCATGGCTCATCCGTGTAGTAGCATTTGTCAGTACTTCATTCCTTTTATTATCAAACAATATTCCATTGTTGAATATATCATATTCTTTATCTACTCATAAAATAATTTAATTTGTGGTGTTTTAATATTTCTCCCATTATGAATAATACTACTATGAATATCCAAGTACAAGTTTTAGCACAGACAAATGCTTTCAGTTCTCTTAAGTACATACCAAGCAGGGAAATGGTTGGGCCATTTGGTAGGTCTATATTTACAAGTGTACCTCAGCCTTCATTTCCTGCCTGTTTGTAGTTAAAGGCCAGCCACAACTGAGAGAGGAGGGACCTCTTTCAGATCTTTCCTAGGCCATGTACATAACTCTAAATATGTACGTGGCCTAAATTCTCAGAAAAATATTAGAGTTTTCCAAGACTTTCTGTGGACATATTAATGCCTTTAATTTTTCCTGAGAGAATTTTTGCTATAGTACACCTACCTGCACTTGCGGGAGAGACAAAGAGAGACAGAGAAACAAAAGGCAAGAAATCACCTACTGTGGGGGATGGCCCTGTTGCAATCCCTTCTCCTCCATTCTCCTGTCAGGATCTTGGGCACATATGCAGCGCCCCCAGCATGAGTTTAAACTGCCTGGTTCAGAATTCAACCATGGTCGACTGTGAGAGTTCTGTGACATAACCATTACACCTGATCTGCTGGTCCTCCCTGCTTTTACTTTTAAGGGTTTTGGTCAATTTATTTGTCTTAGCTGCTGTCACTAACTCAGGCAGATGTAATATCAAACCATTGCCTCTGCTTATTTTACCTTGTCTTGGGGATCAGGCAAATGAAGAAAAGTCTTGTAGGTGCAGTTTTCTAGGAAATGCCATCCACAGCAGATAATGACAGTTCTCTGAGGATGGGCCTTTGGAGAGTTACAAACACTTTGTGCTCACTCCAGGACTGTGAGGTTGCTGGTTTTCACTGTGATTGTAATATGTGTCTGCTGGTTTTCAAGGTTAGTGTAAAGCAGGGTAGAGGGCAAGGGGAACAGGGCTACTTAAAATGCCATAAGCTTGTTCTCTCTGAAATTGAGCCATTTTCCTGAATAAACACTTTTCTGAATTTTGCAAGCCTTTGATTAATGTACAGAGTTCAGAAATTCTGATAAATTTCACCAGTGGTCTAATTGCTTTTATTGGAGGAGTGGCTTTTGGGAAGTCTTTACTCCATCATTCCTTCTGACACACTCGGACATTTGTTTTCAAAGCAGTATTTATAATCAATGTGATGTTGGTTACAAATTGCTTACTCATATTACATGTGAATCTTAAATTTCGTAACTCATTCTTTACGTTTACTTAAAGAACTAAAGCCCCTATTTAACTATTTATATGACATATGCCTTGATTTGATTTAATTCAAAATCATTCATGTGACCAAATCTATCCATTTTCCTTTGTGAGCCACAGAAATTTTATGATAAAATATTCCCCTAGAATTCTAAAATTCAATGCCTATGTAGTTTTTCTTCAATTTATTATTAATTTTTTATTAACCTATGTAAAATATTAATAATTGTTTTGAGATACACACATATACAAATTCATATATACTCTTGAACAATGCAGGGATAAGCGGTGCTATCATCCATACAGTCAAAACAATTTGAAATTTGATGCCCCCTCCCAAATTAACTAATAGTCTATTGTGAACCTGAAGCCTATTGATAACATAAACACTAAATAAATATGTATGTTGTATGTTACATACGTATTATATATTGGATTCTTATAATAAAGCATGCTAAAGAAAAGAAAATGTTACTAAGATAATCCCCAGGGAGCAGAAAATACATTTATAGTACCATACCTATTTTCCAATATATTTATTGAAAATAATCTATTTAAAAGTGGACTGGTACAGTTCTCACCTGTGTTATTCAAGAATCAAGTCCTTATATGTGTTTGTCATTATATCATATTTATACGCATAAAAGACAAAAAGCTAAATAAAACATTGATGATTTATCAATGCTTATTATATTATTTAATTTCATCACTATTTTGTGATGCTTGTTTTTGCTCAAATATTATCAAGTTTTTAGAAAATATCTCCTGAAATATAAAGCTATATACTAAAACTTACACTCTTTTAGTTTCTTGTAGTCTAAGATGAATCTTACATAATGAATTAGAAATAGCACCTGGGCTTTTGTATTGTTTCCTCATCACCTCTGATTGAAATAAATACAGGATGGTATTGAATGTCTGAGATATTTTTAAATAAATTGGAGAAGGTGGCACCAAGGTAAACTATCTCTTCATTTAGTCCCTTTTCCAAGTCTTCTAAAATAGTCTCCTTGGTACCAGCAGTTAGTATAATGGCTATGTTGTTGGACTCCCATGTAGTCGACCGTGGTTTGAGTCCCCGACCCAGTGACTTAAACTCACGCCGGGCACATGTGCGGATGTGCTCAAGATCCTGAGAGGAGAATGAGTCAAAAGGGATTTTGACATGGCCATCCCCCCTGAGGGTGATTTCTTGCTTTTTGTCTCTCTATCTCTCTTCTTCTGTGAGCGCACCCACGCTATAGCAAAAACTTCTCAAAAAAAAATAATAGTCTTTTTTCTCATACATCATCATCACTTCATGGTGAAAGTAAGACATTTGTGCTAATTTCTGACAGATTTTCAGATTGAGATTGTACAGTTTTTTCCATTTTCTAGTATTTACAGTGTGTAGTTAATCCAGTTTCATTTGCTTATTTTTGGGAAAATTGTGCTGATTTTTTAATGGAATAAAAAAAAAATCTCAAAAAGTATATTGAATTTATTCCATTGGGCAGAGAACCAGGGAGATCTAATGACACAAGAGCTGGAAGTGGGAGGAAGACAGAGATAAAAGTTCAAGACATAAAAGCTCAGAGTTCCCATTGTGAGGTTTTCCTTGATTTGGATCACCCAATCAGTTGTAATGAGTCATGTTCAGACAGGTAATATAAGGCAATATCCACCTGATTAAGCACCATTTAAAATGACATGTATTTCTCATTATCTAGTAAGAGAAAGTTTAGAACTGTCATTCAAAAATGTTTATTAAAAAAGAATGCATGAGATATCGGACCATGACAGTGGAGGGGATAAATATAGATACCAGACTGTAAGGGAGGAGACTGGATGTTAGGGGGTGAATGGTGGAGGGTGGATGTGAGGTGTAAAGGGAAGAAACATTTGACAGGCAAAAAAAGTAAATTTCTTTGATGAAAAAAGTATATAATATGATAGTGACTATATGTAAAATGTGAATTTAATCTGAAAACTTTAAAAAGAATGAATAAGTGAATAAATAAACAGATGAATTAATCTCTTCTGTAATTTAATAATATTAATAATGAATTAGAAACCATTTTGGAAAAAAAACTGATTTCATATACGTATTTCACCCACACGAATGTCAAAAGTATCCAGTCAAGTAGATTTAATTCTGAAATGGCTTGGGACCAGCAGGTGGCATGGTGGTTGAGGTGCTGGACACTCCCACATGGCTGACCACAGTTCAAGTCCCAGACCTGGCGGCTTGCTTTCTCACTTTCCTCTCTCTCTCCATGTGTGTCTCTCTCTATAGTTCTCTAGTCAAATTAAAATAAGTGAATGAATAAAATTAAATTTAAAAAATAATTTAAAAAAAATTTTTGAAATGGCTTACATATTTTAAGGGGAATAAAATTGTACTTAATTATTATGAATCACTTGGAAAGAAATAACAAATATTAAAGTATAGACTGTAAGTTTTATCAAAGAGAATATAGACATAATTATTGCTCAAAACTAAAAGACTTTACTATGAAAAAAATACAAAAGAAGAGAACAGGACAAATGTTGAGACAAGTACATGCTGATATAATGAGACAAACACTTCCAAACTTCTGTCATAGACAGAATAAAGAGATGATATATTAATAACAGTTTTAAGAGATCTATTTATGATCAAAGTGGAAAATTAATAAAAAAGAAAATATAAGAGAAAAGCAGAAAAATAATTTAAGCACGATCTTGATATATTGCAGTCTCCTGCCTCAGCCTACTAACTAGTTGGGACTATGGTCACAAGCTGTCAACCCTGACTTTTAGGATGAGATGGAAAGCAAACTCCAGCCTTGAATGTGGCCTCCACATGCTAAGTAGTAACACCAACAAGAATGCACTGCAATACCTGGGCTAGAAACTTTAAACAGAAGCACAAAAATATTCACTTAACAATAAGCATAATAAGAGAGCATTTTGTTGATTTATTCCTAAACCTTATAAATAATGATGTCTAATTTTGTTAACTGATATCTCCCTGCAAATATGGTCACCATTTGGAAACAAATTCATAGTGTAAAAGCAGAGTTAAACATGTACGCCATTCACTTAAGAGAAAAGTCTACAGACTAAAGTCTGGAGTCTAAATATGTCAATATATTTTTAAAAGTAAGAAGATGTTCATTGTATTATTTTAAGTTTCAAAAATTAGGAGCTACTTGCTTTTCTATCAATTAGAAAACATCTCAATTGTATTAATTGAGGGATTCAATGATGGAGAATACACCAAAGTTACAATAGGAGGATTAATGAAGGAGTTGTAATAGGAGGTATGCCTGCCTAGTTAATGATGTCATATATTTTTATTTAATATAGTATTCTCATGTGCTTATTTTGTCTTAATTACTGGTTAAAGCAACACTCAGAGATAAAGTGGACGCACAGGGAAAGCAGATAAATATGTGAAGTAGATTGATAGGTAAAAGACAAATTCTTTTTTTTTTAATTTGGCTTTCCTCTTGGTAGAGATAAATCTATGTGACAGATGAAAGTTTGAGTAATTAGCTGTGAATTAAAGAATATTTTCAATATGTTTTGTTTTTGCAGAATATAACCCTGTTGAGAGAATTTTAAAGGGTCAATTGTTGATTTTGTCTGCATTTCCCTTCTGAATTATATTCCATTTAGTTAACAAAGAGGTGGATTTGTAGCTACACCACCATTAAGAAGTTACTTAATTCAATCCGAAAGTATTCCTAAAGGGAAGCAGTACTAACAAAGAAAAAGTATTGCTGGCACGATCAAAATTTTTTGAGCAATTGAAGTGTTTAGTCAGGCAGCGAGAACATTAATAATTTATGAAGTAACTCAGCACACAGAGCAGACAGAGTTGACTCCCAACCACTAAAGAATAAATCAAGAAATTGCTGAAGAGATGTTGAAAGTGCTGATAAGCTTCAAAATAATGGGGTTTTTTTGACCTCTCTAAACACATGCCATATTTGATCACTAAAAGAAAGTTTAGGAAAGGTCTGTACATTTAGAGTATATCTTCCCATCTGTAACATCAATTACACACTATGTACAAAGTCTAATCGTATTTTTTTCAAGTGAAAAATAGAAGAGGGCATCTGCAAAGATAAGTTTATATCTTTAGCTCTATCTACGTTATAGGAATTTTTATCTGTCGACATCAGGTGTAACAATTTAAAATACACAAATCAAATAAAGATTTTAGTGCAAAAATGCCATTTTTTAAAGGATATCAAATTTGAAACAATTTAATAAATGACTATTTTTTCCCTAAAACCTAAAAATAATATAAATCATAGTATAGAAATTCCCTGAAATCCCATAGCATGTTTCCAAACAGCACAGGAGAAGCTTAGGGAGACCTCTACATAGCAATACAGTCTGATCTGTGTGCAGTCCAGATCTGGCTGACATCTGAAATCAGATTTCTCTGACATCTCAATATCTTGAACTGCCATAAATACAGTAACATTCCAAATCAAACCGATGCATTGACACCTACTTAAATGTGAATTTTGAGGAAAATCAACATATTCAGTTGTTGAGACTTCTTGGCTCCTCTCATAACCTCTTACAAGGCACGTCTACCAGCGTACAAATCTTGCAGTTAACCTGAGTTCTTGAGTGGAGTTCAGAGAAAGCCCAAGATAGAAGCAGTTATTTACTCATATATATATTTTCTTTATTATCATAATCATAGAACTTGTAGTTTTGAACTAACCAAGGGGTTGGCTATAATAAAGATTTATTTTCTGAAATGAATTGCTGCCCATTGGAACATAAATGGAACAGATTAGGGGCAGTTTCTGTGAATGCCACAGAAAGATAATTCACTTATGGTCTTTTTTTTTTCTCTCTCTCTCTCTCTCTTTAACATTATTTTTCTGTTATGCTTTTTCTTCCCTGACTACCTGGCACATAGATGTGACCATTTGGGACAAAATGTCAAGGGTCACACCACAGAGATAGCAGAACTATGGGCTAGAAGAGGCCTGGGTTCCTAGGAGTTTGTGGGATAGAGCTAACACTTACCTCCCTGTGTCTAGGCATTTACAGAGGGAAATACATTTCTGCCTTAGGTAAGCCACGGCTACTTTCAGTTCCTGAGGCTTTCTGCCAAGCCTGATTCTAACTACTATTTAACTGATGAGAAAACAAGCCTGGATCTATCAAACACCTTTAGAGATATACTGCCTACTATGATGATAGCCACCAGCAATACTTGAGCACTTGAAATATAGCTAGCGTAAATAAATGATATGTAATGTGCTTAAATGTAAAATAGACTCACAACATACATAGACATGTTTTTGAGAACTAAAAGAAAAAAAGGTAAAAATACTCCATCAGTTATGTTTTATTGATTATATTTAAAATGATAATATTTTGGATAGATTATGTTAAATAAACTATTAAGTTCAACTTAAATGACATGGATAGGACACTTTATATTTCTGTTGCGTAGTTTTTCTAAAACGTTTCTAAAGTCAACTAGAGGAGCGAGCAGTAGCACAATGGTGACAAAACTTGACTCACATCAAGAAAGTTCATCACATGAGAAAGTCCTGCATTTATACCCTGGGACATCCCCAACCATGTGTACCTGTGACGTGGGTCGGCTGACTGAGGATCCTGTTGAGGTCTCTCTCTCTTTCTCTCTTTTTTTCTCTTTCTCTCTCCAGTATCTTTCACATAAATTAAAATTCAAATTTAATTTTTAATATTCATCAAATCCAGCTATCAATTATTTCTCTCACGAATCATGCCTTTCTTGTTGTATCATAAACATCGTTGCCAAATCCAAGGTCATGTAAGATTTTTCCTGTGTTATTTTTGGGGGCTTTTATACTTTTCTATTTTGCATTGAGATGTGAGATCCATTTTTTCACTTTGAGTTAATTTATATTAATATTCTAAGTCTAGTATTTTTTTTCCTTGTGAATGTTCAGTTGTTCAGCACTAATTCTTGAAAAAAAATAATCTTTTCTCCATACTATTGTCTTTGCTTCTTTGTTAAATGTTACAATAGTTAGCTATTTTTATGTTACTATACTCTGGGCTTTCTATTTTATCCCATGTATCTAATTTTCTATCTTTTCACCAATAATGCACTGTCTGAATTCTATAGCTCTGTCTAGAGTCTTGGAGTTGGGTAATGTCAATCCTCCAACTTTGCTTATTTTCTTCAATGTTCTGGCTATGCTGGATGTTTTTTTGCATCTGGATATAAACTTTATTAGTTTGTCAATTTGCAAAATAACTTGATGGGTTTTTATTCAGATGGTATTGACTCTATAAATTATGTTGGGAAGAACAGACATCTTGACATTATTGAAATCTTTATAGTCATGAATGTAGAGTATCTATTTATGAAGTTGCAATAATTGCTTATTAGTTATAGTTTATTTTTTGAATTTTTGCACTTTATATATAGACAATCATGTCATTTGTTTATTTTTTTTCCAATCAGCATTCCCTTCATAGCCTTTTCTTGTCTTATTGCATTATCTAGATTTCCAAGTACATGTCGAGAAGGTGTAATGAGAGGGAACACCATTGCATTGTTCCTTATCATAGTTGAAAAACTCAGCTTCTCATTGTTATATATGTTATCTGAAGCTTTTTGTATTCTTTACCAATTTGAAAAGTTTCCGCTGTTTCTCAATACTGAGAACTTTATCATTAATGGGTGTTGGATCTTGGCAAATATTTTTTCTGAATTCATTAATATAATAAACCATGTTTTCTTTTTTAACTTACAGAGTGATTACATTAATTGATTTTTGAATATTGAACTAATCTTTAATACTGGGATAAGTTGCACTTGGTCATGTATATAAGTGTTTTAAATTATCTGATTTAAATCACTGATATTTTGGTGAGAATATTTAGATACATATTGATGAGAGATATTGCTCTGTAGTTTCCTTGTAATATCTTTGTCTAATTATAAAAAATTAGGATAATGTTGGCTTCATAGAATTAACAAAAAGAGTATTCTCTCTGCTTCCATCTTCTCAAAAAGATTATTGAGATTGGGTAAAATTTCCCCTTAAGTGTATGGATTTTTTTGTTTGTTTGAATTTTTTTTTTTTTTTTAGAATGAGATTTTGCTAGAGGGTGCATGCGCTTGCCAGGCAGAGAGACAGAGAGACAGAAAGTGAGAAATCACCACCCCTTACCATGGGGCGATGGCCATGGGGGTGAAGGGCTGCAATCCCTTCTCCTCTATTCTCCTCTTGGGATTTTGGGCACACACACACACACACACACATACACACACACACACACACACATGCCTGGCAGGAGTTTGAAGTCACTGGGTTCAGGACTCAACCCACAGTCAGCCATGTGGGAGTCTAGCTACATAACCATCACACCATCTGCTGGCTCCAAGTTTATGTAATTTTTAGCCAGTGAAATTTAGTTCTGTGGCTTTCTAATTTGAAAAGCTATTAACTATTGCTTTAATTTCTTTAAGATATATATAGCCCTATGCCGATTATTTAATTATTTTCATTTACTGCTGGCAGATTGTGTCTTTCAAGAAATTGATCTATATTATATACATTATTAATTCTTTGGGCATACAATTTTTCATAATATTTCATTATTGTGTTTTTAATATATGATTTATAGTGACATTCCATTTTTTAGCAGCAACACAATTATTTCAGCAAATACATAGAAAAAATCTTCATATGGACTTGAGTGATAATCAATGGGAGAGGATAATTTATAAGAAAAATTTTAAAAACATTTGACAGTTATTCACTTTTCAGAAAGATTATAAATATATACTGAGAAAAAAATAAGATTAATAAAATAAAGACACATATCTTAAGAGATGTAAACTATCAATGGATTACACAACTAATTTTACTCTAAACCAGATACTCTATATAACTCCACAATAACTAGACTTTCCATAAAATAATTTGTTGGCCTTACACACGGGAAGTAAGAATTTTTAAAGATTTCTTTAAAATAACAATATGATTTTATAAATAAAAATAGATTATTTAAGTACCAACTTAGGGCTTTTCTGTGGTCTACATGTTTGTGTCTCCAACCCTAATTCCAAGTTCACCTCTGAATTTACTTACTCACTAAAGTGATGGTATTAGTGGGCTGGGCCTCCATAGGTAATTATAAAAGATCATAAGAACAGAACCCTATAGAATGAGATTAGTGATTTTAAAAGTGCCCAAGGGAGCTGCTTTGGTCCTTTTACCACCATGTGAGAGCAAAGCAAGAAGGTGCCATTCTGAAAACCAAAAAGTGAGCCCCCATCTTGCACATTCCATTATCTAGAGCTACGAGATAAAAATGTTCATTATTTATAAGCTTTTCAACCATTTTGTTATAGCACCCTGAATGTATGAGGACAAAGCTGAGATGAACTTATGAACCAAATAACTGAGGGCAGAAAGGATGTGAAAGATACTAAATAAATGAAAAGGGATGTGGAGGAGAGTTTAAGAAATGGTCGTATTGACAACAGAAAGTTCAAAGACATAATAGCTTAGAATTTTCCAAAACTATTAAAAACTATGAAGCCATAGATATACTATCTATCTAGTCATGATAAAAAAGAAATTCACATCTAGATAATCTTATAGTGAAACTTCAAAACACATACACACAATGTTAAAGCACCCATCACATATACATGTAAGCAAGCCGTATGCCAGAATCAGTCCAACCAAATAATGGAACTGTATATCGCATAAAATTATTTTTAAGGAATAAAAAAAATTAATGTCTTTGTAGATAAATAAAATGTGGAATTATTTCTTGCTCAATACAGCTTAAAGAAATCTTTGAAGATACAGTTTGGAATGAAGCAAAATGAATGAAGGTTTTAAACAGAATAATAATGGGCATAAGAGTTGGTAAATATGTAAATAAAATTTTAAAAATAGTGTTTGTGTAAAATATTAGTTATAATGAAACTTAACGATTGAATATTAATCATTAGCATAATTTAAAAACTAGATAACAGTAGCATGTGATGTTGGTTGGAGTTTCCTAAGGTATACAGTAGACAGTGGCTATCTGCTATAGATGCAAATGTACCTACTCCTTTATATTTGTGTGTTTAATAATGCTTGTGTTAATATTCTAAACTTAGATTAAATATCATCTTTGTATTAAATTGTTTTTTTTTACTTTTTTTGTACTCTGAACTTGAAGAAAGCCAGCTAAGTGTAAAGGCGATTTTTGTTTTAGTAGCTCTGAGTATAGTACCTGGTAACCAACTGTTTAAGACCCACTGAATTAGTCAATAAAATGAATAAATACTGAGGATATTTCTAGACAATCACACAAATTTATTTATAATGATCAACTTAAAAGCCATAGCAAATAAAGCTGTTTTATTTACTTTACATAAGAAGTAGAGAGGTCTGCCAATGGCATAGTGCTTAAGATAGCTGTATACCACACAGCTAACCACATAGTTCAAGTCCCAGTAGAACAGTGGTTAAGATAGCTGAATTACACCCAGCCACACAAAGTTCAAGTCTCAGATGCAGTGGCTTGAAAAACATGCTAGGGAGGTGTTTATGCATGCCTAAAATCCAAAAAGCAGAGAAAAATAGAGGAGATGGGATTGTGACAGAATCATGCCCCATGGGAGGTGGGAGTGCTGTCTCACTTTTCCTCTCTATGTCTCCCTCACTCTCTCTATCTCTTTCCTATATGCATTGCGTCCTATGACAAATTTAAAAAAATAATTATTATTAAGAATGTTTGTAACTTACTTTTGGCTACTGAAGTGACATAGTAGGTATTGCATTCAGTTGACTATGTGGTAGACTCATATACAGTTTTGTCATGGAAGTCATCAAGCTGCTCTATGTCCAGCTTCCTTGTGCATAATATGGGTAATAACTGACCTACTATAGACTTAATATTTTGAAGGAGCAAATGAACTAATCTATATGAAGATATTTAGTACATAATAAAAACAATGGAAATGTTCAGTAAAGCCTTAGTATTAGACACCAATTACTTTTTATCTAAAAATTATTTTAAACATTAAGTATCTTTTATTTTACCCAATAATTAAAAGTAATTATAGTATTATAAAAAAATTAGAACAGTTAAGTATGAAAAAGGAAAATTTAAAATTCACCTGACATCCAAGCATACATTGATAACCATGAGTCAGACTGATAATATTGTGGTGAACTTATTTTTTTTCTATTAACACGACTTCTCCTGCTAATGTTACACCTTCTTACATTTATATATATGGAATGTTATAATTCATTATATATGAATGTGAATGTGGTTATTATGGAGATGTTTGTTTCACAGGAATGATAAGATACATAATGCTATGTGCTATGTATTTGTGCTTTGCTTTTGTGCTCAGCATTACATTGTGGGAAGTACATGACAATCTTAAAATTTCACAATCACTTCTTTTTAAATAGGAAGGCAAAATTACATTTAAATGAAAGAACTAAAATATACTTAATTTTTTAGAGGTATATAGGTATCTTCTGGATATAGAAAATGCCTGATTTTTCCTAATGAAAATAACACTAAGCATTTACAGGGCTCTTTGTGTGAATCTATTTTTTTTTCTTCACAGTAAAATGGAATAAAATTATTTTTTCAAGGGAGATATGGATATAATGCTCAATATGTATTTAGCCAAATTTCACCTCTCAAGAAGTTAGTGAGACATCATTTTATGAGTTCTATAGAAAAGTGTCAATTAAAAAAATTAGTTCATCAGTTCTCATAAGTGGCCAACTTCAATCATTTGGAAAGTTTATTAATTAAATTATTTTAAATTATTTATGCTATGAAAAATGTAGATTGGATGGTATTATAGGAAATAAGTTTATGATCCATTTTTATTTAAAGGAGCTGCCATAGATTATACACATTATCAAGATAGATAAGTATGTGAATAATGGATGCATTATCAAATATTTCATAGTCAAGATTAATTTGGGCATATGCTAGGGATAGAATAAACAGTAAAATTTTTAAATCCCCAAAATTAGCATCCAGACTTGGTTAGTAAAGCATTGGCATGGTCTCATGTTTATTAGTGGTAGTTTTATACCTAAGTAAATATATTTTCCTTCCAATTTATTGTATGACACAATATAATGAGAACTTTCCAAACTTCTTGGTTATAACTGAAGTCAGTTTGGTAAAATGTTTTAGCTGAGGCATAAAGAAATGAGTCATTCTGTCAATGGCAAATATGAAGATGTAGCAAACATGAATCAGATGATCTGGTACCTTTTATGTTGGCCCTTAGCCAATAATACCATCTGTACAAGAACTGGAAGACAGCAGGTAAAATCAATAAACCACAAATAATTTAATAACACATGCTGCTATAAGAGTATTTAGGTAAAAAGGGATAGGGTTATTGTGGAGATGTTTGTTTCACAAGAACTTTAAAAAAATGTTCATAATATTTCATTGGTCAGGATGAAAAAACATTGGGTATGGGTCAAAAATTCTAATTGTAAGTTACAAAATATATGAGTAAAGTGGGATTACAACTCAATATCTTGGACAAAGGAGGGGATATCTAATTAGAAGCTTTGAGCTAGATTCTGTCTACAATGAATCAACTCATCATACAGAAAAACATTTATGAAAAGAATGAGAAGTAATGTCAACCAAAATGCATGAAGGAAAGATCTTCAAATGGACAGTGTTAAAGTTTTCCCAAATATTTTTATCTAAAAAGTACATATTTTCTTCTACTTAAAATATGAGTTTTTTTTTTATTTGAACCCTTATCTAAAGCTTTTATTTACAGGGTATAGAGTTCAGGAACATTGAAATAATTTACCTTTCTACAGTTGGTCTCTCATAAGAGAACACAACTTTATAACACCTCTGAATCCATTGACATTGGTAATGAGCCTTTATTTATTTATTTTTTTCTGGAAGGTATGTGTGATCACCAGAGAGATACAGAGAGATACAGAGAGAAGGCAAAGAAAGGCACAGCCCATGGAGAATGGTCATGCTGCAAACCCTTCTCATCCATCTCCTCTTTCAGGGTATTAGACATACATGCACATCCACCCTGCATGTTTCTGAAGATCCTGTTTCCAAGACTTGAATGGTGCTGTCCGTTATGTGGGATCTGGCTGCCTTCAGCATCAGGCCATGGAGCTGACCTTGCAATCTGAGTTTTCTCAAGAACAATTAGTTTCTGCTAGAATGATCAAATGTCAGATGATTGCTGCTGTCTTTTTTCTTTTAATCACTATACATCTTTATACTGTACAACATGTTTTCCCCCAAGATTAGCAGAGCATATAAATGAGTTAAAGACATTACCATATACATTTGTCATCCACAGATAACTTTTCATTTTTGTCTACTAAGTTATCATAAGGGGGGGGGGCAGCAGGTAGTGTGGTGATTAAGGCAGCTGGACATCCACATGACTGACCATATATTGAGTTCCATTCCTGGAGACTTGAAACTCATACTGAGTGCATGTGTATATGTGCCCAAAATCCCATAAGAAGAATAAAGGTAAGGGTTGCAAAGTGGCCATCCCCCAAGGCAGTGATTTCTGGCTTTTTGTCTCCTTGTCTCCTTCTCTCTCCCTGGTGAGTGCACATACCCTACAGCAAAAATATCTCAAAAAATAAAAGTTATTATTAAGGGAATTGCACATCAAAACCACAATGAAATTCCACCTGTCCCCAGTCAGAATGGCTGAAATCAAAACAATAAAAAATGATAAGCACTGGTGAGGCTGCAGTGAAAAGGGAACCCTCCTACATTGTTGGTAGGAATGCAGATTAGCACAGCCACTGTGGAAAACAGTATGGAGGTTCCTCAGAAACCTACCAACTGAACTACCTACGTATGACCCTGTAATTCCACTCCTCTTAGGTATTTACCCAGATGATGAGAAAACCAAGTCAGAAAATGACTTGCACATCCATGTTTATTGCAGCATTGTTGACAAATTCTAAGATATGAAATAAAATCAAATGTCCAAGAATGAATGAGTGAATTGAAAAAGTAGGACACAGGTACTGTGTGGAATACTGCTTGGGCGTAAAAAACAATTGGGCCTTGACATTTGATACAAAGTGGACAAATACAGAAGATTTAATCCTGAGTGAAGCAAGTCAGACAATGAAAGGGAGGCATTGTGTGTCCCCGCTTAATATAAACAGAATGTCTGCACTCTAAAGAAGAAACTGAAAGATTGGAAGGTATAAAAGCAAGGTGGGCAACTGCAGGTACTAAAGACAGTGCAGTAGAGGGTGGGTAATAGGACGTAGGAAGGAGGAGATCAGGGAAAATAATTGTATTTTTTGTTGTTCTTGACTCTCTTTAAAAGTTTGTAGATGTTCGGACCAGAAGATGGTGGAATGGTTATGCCGCTCAATTCCCTTATAGTCAGCCATGATTTGAGTCCCAAATCTGATGACTTAAAACTCATGCTGTGAATGTATATGTGTGTATGTGTGTGTGTGTGCCCAAAATCCCAAGAGGAGAATGGAGGAAAGGGGACTGTGGTATGGCCATGCCCCCTGGGGGATGATTTCTCACTTTCTCTCTCTCTGTCTCTCCAGGAAGCACATGTACCCTATAACAAAAATGCCTCAAAAAATTTGTAGACCTTAAACAAGTATTATGAGCTAGGAGTAATATATTACAGATAATAAACTTCAGTTTGCATGCACATTTGACTCTTTCACTTTAAATCTTATTGTTTGAAGTAAAAATGCGTGCATTGAAAAGCAATTATAAATACTTTGAGAAAGTTTCATTTTCTTTTAAAAATACTTACTTAATTCTATTTGTTATTATTATTTTTAATTTGACAAGAGACAGAGAGAGAGAGAGAGAGAGAAAGGGAAAGTGAGAAAGCAAACATCCAGGTCTGGATCTTGAACCTCTGTCAGCAAAGTGAGTCTGGTGTCTTAACCACCATGTTACCTGCCAGCCCCAAGAAAGTATTACTTTCTTCCCAAATGTTCCCAGTAACTTTTTATACTCATTATCAGTGGTTGCATTAGTTGCAAGGCGTTATCTACATTATAAAACTTTCTATGAATTGTTATATAATGGGCATATGTCAGTAGTACAGGTTTAATTTTTTTTTTTTTGAGAGAGAGATTTTTGCCATAGGGCGCGTGCGCTCGTCACACAGAGACATAGAGACAGAAAGCGAGAAATCACTCCCCAGGGGGGATGGTCACGCCGCAATCCCTTCTCCTCCATTCTCCTCTCGGGATCTTGGGCATGCACGCCCACGCGCCCGGCGTGAGTTTTAAGCCACCGGGTCCAAGACGTGAACCGCGGTTGACTACATGGGAGTCCAGCGACATAGCCATTACGCTAACTGCTGGTTCCCACGTTTAATTTTTTTTTTTAAACTTACAGTGGTGCTCCCTCAAAAGTTCAGTAAAACACTACCCACAGATAATTTTACTGCATTGTATGTTGTGTGTGAATGTATTCATTTCTTGTGGGTGTATCTCTGTGTGTTTTTCTTGTGGGTAAAGTGGGAGAAAAAGAGATTGGAGCTATGCTTATATGCCTATTGACTCTCAGGCAATGCTGCCAATCTTAGAGGAACACTATTCTTGACAAGATAAAGTGGAACATCAAAGAGAGATGGAACAAAGAAAAGAATAAATTGGGAAGTGAAAGTGGAGTTTGCATCAAAGCAGTATCAGGAGACAGGAGACAGGCAAAGAAGTAAGGGATGGAGCATGTAAACAAGAAACTGAGCTGCTTACAAATGTCTGCTTATACCTTATTTTATTACCAATGTCCATTTATTGTATAAGAAATTCTGAAATTAAGAAAACTGTTTTTCTCTTAAGCATGTTAAATTTTAATAATTCATAATGACCACAATCTATTTCAAAGTAATACTATAATTACTATTAGATACAGATATATTCCAAATTTATATTATCAATTAAGTATTTTAAGCATTGACAAAATAATATTTTCTAACATTGTACACCCTTCCTGAAATGTGTCTAACTTTATGCCGTTTTAAACTGCTATATAAGAGAATCACCAAATAAACTGTGGATTTTTCTTTCTTTCTGTGACATGAGATAAACCAAATCTATCAACAGAAAAATTTCAGAGAAGCATGAAAAATTATTTCTTGCATTTATCTTTGACATCAGGGTGTTAAATTGTGCCAGGGGATAAATAACCATAAACTACATGCAGGGAAGAATGTTGTAACAAGCCATTAGAGAATGTGTTTCCATTCTTTGATTGCTCTATCCATTAATTATACTACGGTATTGTTAAATTCATCTATTGGTCACAGTGATAAACCATTGTGTAATTATTTGTCTCCTCTACACTGTGTCTAAAGAATAAAAGTAAAAATAAGTTGAACATGCTGAGAATGCTTAATAACTGGCAACCACTAAAATAAAGTAAGCAAAAGAAAGCAAATTTTTAATTTCTTAAAGAAAGTTAAAAGTAAATTGTAAAGATAATGTCATTAAGCAACACAAAAAACATGACAGTCCTTTTCTTAATAATAATGCTGCATTTTAAAAAGGAAGTTAATGAAATTTTACATATTGTTTTAAAATCTAAGCCACTGTTAATATTTTTATATGATTAATTTCAGATGAAAGATTCTGTAAATTGGTTATCCATTAATTTTGAATAGTTCACTTGTTGAACAAAAAGAAATGCTGAAACAGAAGGTATCTGTAAGAAAACGAATATTGATAGTTACTGCAGCATCATAAATAAGAGTATTATGCTGAATGTGTGCAGAAATAAAGACATTATTTATATTCAGTGGCAGGTCTAGAATGGTTTTTGGCAAGAAAAGTCAAAAAGAGATGACTTATGATCTTTAAGAATTTAAGTAGCATTCCAAAGAGCTATTCTGAAATGAGTTAGTTGAATCAAGGTGATAAAACATGAGTAAAAAAATTCTAATTTCTACTGATGAGACTTTTTGCACATGCACAATGGTTCCTAAAAAAATCTACTATTTCAATAACATATTTGTGAGTCATTTTAATAAAATCTTTATTTTTCACTAAACTGTTTAAATAAAGTTAAACTATATCTCATAGATACAATTTACTAAAATAACTAAATGTCTGAATAAGATAAAGTTTTCTATGGAATATTTATGCATGTAATAAATATCAAGACAAGAGCTAAGTTATTTTATACTTTATGGAAGGAAAACTTGTGAAGCAGTAAACTTTTTACAAAATATGTAAGTGTGTTATTTTAATTATAAAACAGAAACAGAACACAATGTAAATGGGGAGGTGATCATTGCAATTGACCACAACATACAGTTTTGACCTTCCTGTCAGTCAAATGAACAGACAATACAAAGTTTTGACATTATGGGAACCAGTAGGTGGCATGATGGTGGATAAGGCACTGAACTCGCACATAGCCAAATGTGGTTTGAGTTTCAGATCCAGCAGCTTGAAAACATGCTGGGCATGTGTGTATGTGTGCCCCAAATCCTAGAAGAATGGAGGAGAAGGGATTGTGCTGTGGTCATCTCCCTGGAGGGTGACTTCTCACTTGCCCTCTTACTATCTCTCTCTGTCTCTCCAGTGAGCACATGTGTCCTATGGTAAAAACCTTAAAAAAATAAAGTTTGATGTCATGTAGCTTTCAGTTCAAATTACAAAAAGCACATGAACTCACATGGTAAGATGAAAAACTTTACTAAATCTAATACTAATAATTTATCATGTTATTCTTTATTAATTTTTATTTCTTACTTTTAATTTACATTTAATCATTGTACAACTTTATAACTTACAACATGGCTTTTCCGAAAACAAATGCAGTGCATGTCAATCAAGTAAAAAATACTACCATCAACAGAAAACTATCCATTCTTGTGTCGTAATAGACATTTTTTACTTTTATTGTGCAATTGTTTAAAAAGTGAAAAGAGGGCTGACTTACTAGCACAGCTGTAACATCTGCTTAAGAGATGCTGGATATATATAGAGGATCATAATTGGTTCCCCATCCAACCCACACACACCCAACCCGCACACACTGGTTGTAGCTACTATAATCTTGACTGGTTGTAGAGGCTGTGAGGGGACTGACTGTTGAGGATGCTTTTCTCTTTCTCTCTCTCTCTCTTTCTCTCTCTCCCTCTGTCATGGAAATAAATTATTATTCTTTTGAGAGAGATTTTGCTATAGAGCAAGTGTGCTCACTTGAAAGACAGGGAGAGGCAGAGAGACAAAAAGTGAGAAATTACCCCTCACAGGGGATGACCATGCCACAATTCCTTCTCCATTCTGTTTTTGGGATCTAGGGTATGTACTCATACGTGCCCAGCATGAGTTTCAAGCTGCCAGGTCCAGGACTTGAATCATGGTTGACCAAGTAAGAGTCCAGTGCTTTAACCACTATGTCACCTGCTGGCCCCAAAATAAACTTTTTTGAAAAGTGAAAAGAACTGATCATAATATTTGCTAAGTGCCCTATTTAGATTAAGTGCTCAATGAACGTATATTAATTAAATGACATACCTATGTTGTTTATTAAAAGCTACTGAAATTATTTAATATGATCTTTGCTAAAATATATCTCAGAAAAAAATCAACACTGTGCTATCAAAACTGATTTTTGTTAAACCAAGGTGTTTTATAACCTGAAGGAGGGCATAGATTCCTTTGGCAGTTGGATGAAGTCTAGAGGTTTTTCTCAGAATAAAGTTTATAAATGTATTATATATATATGTGTGTGCATGTATGTGTGTGTGTGTGTGTGTGTGTGTGTGTGTGTGTATTCATAATATTGCAAAGAAATATATCTGGATGAGTAGGTGATGTGGTGGTGGAGGCACTGGATTCCAGATGGCCAACTTCTGCAGTTCGAGTCCAGGACCCAGTGGCTTAAAAACACTCTGGGCATGTGTGTACGTGTGTGTGTGTGTGTGTCCAAAATCTTGAGAGGCAAAAGGAGGAGAAGGGATTGGGGTGTGGCCAATTTCTCTGGGCATGGGGGGTGATTTATCATTTTTTCTATCTCTGCTGAGTGCATGCATCCAACAGCAAGAAAAGAAAAGGAAAGAAATCTAATATATCAAGTACAATTTTCAAATTCAAAAAATGTTATATGGAAATATAACCTGTAGTAGCTATTTTTAGATAGTCACCAATAAATAAAGACTCCCAGTATTTAAATTCTTGTATAGATTCCTTCCGTGTTGAATCTAGGCTAGGGGAAATAATAAGGCTAGGTCATAAGAGTTTCAACATCTGGCTTAAAACTCATGCCAGGCACGTGTGCGTGCATGCCCAAGATCCCGAGAGGAGAATGGAGGAGAAGGGATTGTGGTGTGGCCATCCCCCCCGGGGGTGATTTCTCGCTTTCTGTCTCTCTGTCTGTCTGGCCAGTGCACACGCCCTATAGCAAAAACCTCTCCAAAAAGATAAATGGATCAAAGATCTAAATCTAAGACCTCAAACTATAAAACTACTGGTGGAAAGCACAGGGGAATGTCTTGGAGACATTGAAATAGGCAAAGACTTCTTAAATAAGACCCCCAAAGCACAGGCAATAATCCCCAAAGTAGACAAGTGTGATTACATGAGGTTAAAAGGCTTCTGCACAGCAAAAGAAATAATAATTAAAGTGAATTAACAACTCTGGGAATGAAAGAACATATTTGAAAAGCATGCTACAGATAAGGACTGATAACCAGAACATTCAGGGAACTCAAGCAGCTCATCAGAAAATAAATGATCAACCCAATTAAAAGATGGGCAAATGAGCTAAACAGAAGACTCTCTAAGGAAGACATATGAACAGCCAAAAAGCATATGAAGAATGTTCATTATACCTAATCATAAGGGAGATGCAAATCAAAGCCAAAATTAGATACCACCTAACCTCCATTAGAATGTCTAAGATAAAAAAAAAGAAAGAAAGAAAGAAAGAAAGAAAGGATGAGTTCTAGCAAGGCTCTGGAGAAAAGGAAACTCTCCTACACTGTTGGTGGGATGTAAATTAGCTACTGTGGAGGAGGATATGGAGATTCTTCAAAGACCTACAAATAGAACTACCATATGATCCAGCAATTCCACTCATTCCCCTCCTAGGCATCTAGAAGAAACTGAACCCCTAACTGGCTTTAATTATTCATATGGTTATCAAGAATGTGGTAAAAGGACCTATTATCTCAAACAGAACTTAATACCAGCAGGATGAATTACTACAGTATGATATGATACAACGTGAATGTATATCCTGAGAAAAGAAGCATTGCAGCACTATTCACAATCACTAAGATATAGAACCAATCAAAATATCCATGAACAGATGGATGGACTCAATAAGTATGGCACAGATACACTACAGACTACTACTCAGCCATAACAATCAATGAGACCCTAGCATTTGATAAAAAGTGGATGAATATAGAAGATTTACTGCTGAGCAAAGCAAGCCAGACAATGAGAGGCATTGTATGTACTCACTCAATTTACACTGAATGTCTGCACCCTATGGCAGAAACTGAAATATTGGACAGTATAAAGGCATTGGAGAACCATTGTGGATACCAGAGGCAGTGTAGGAGATGGGAAATGGTAGAGGCTGAGAGTGAGGGAATCGAGGAGAAAAAAAAGAAAGAAGTGAAACATTTAAGAAATACAAAATGGAGGGACCAGTGGTTAGAGTAATGGCTATGTTGTTGGACTCCCATGTGGTCGACCATGGTTTAAGTCCCGGACCTGGTGGCTTAAACTCACACTGTGCACGTGCGTGTGCATGCCCAAGATCCTGAGAGGAGAATGGAGGAGAATGCAGCGTGGCCATCCCCCTGGGGGGTGATTTATCATTTTCTGTCTCTGTCTCTCTCTGTCTTTCTGGCCAGCACACGTGCCCTATAGCCAAAACTTCTCCCTAAAAAGAGAAATACAAAATGGAAAATGATCTGTTGATGATAATATGTATGGTAATATCTTAGATTGAGTCAATATGAAGTTGATTTTGGGTGGGAAAGTTCGTTTTTTATGCTGTAATGATATACAGAGATTGATTGCAAAATTTATGGTATAATGTAACAGTGTACCCTGTGGAAGAAGCATTGCTTAAAGCATATATTAAACACCAAATTTAATATTATTTCAGTACAGAGAATTTAGAATGGGACTTTTTCCTTCAGAAAAAAAGTGGACGAACGTTTCCTGCCTGTTTTCCTGCTTGCTGGTTTTCACCATGTTCAGTCTCTCACTAGAAACCTTAATTCCCTTTTAGAGACACTGAAGTGGAAATTGTGAATGAAAAAATGAGGGAAAAAAAAATAGAGATGCAGCCAATTCCAGGTCCTCTTGAATGTAATATGTCACAAACAGACTTCTCTCAACTGATTAATCATCCAGAGTTCATATGAAGCCAAGCTCTTTGCTCATGTACAGTAGGGTGATGACCTACTGAAGTCTTTGGGGGTCATTTTTTTGGAATGTGCAGAGGAATAGCTAACCAGCTGAATGTCTTATAAATGTCTAAACAAATCATGCTGCAGAAATGAAAGTGACCAGGCTCTCTTTTGTGCAAGAATGTCTACATCCAACTCCTTTTGGAGAATGTTGGGAAAACACGGTAGTGGAGTAACCATCTTTATAATGATGAGAGACAGACCAGAGGACTAATATTGTTTTTGCAAGAGCTGTTCATTTCTGTGTAAGGAGGTTAGGCTTCATGGCTACTTTTATTCCTGGGAAGAAAGTTAATTATCATCATTTCAGAAATGTTGCAAGATTCTTTCTTTTACTTGCAGGCTTATATACTTGTGTCCAGATCAATAAAGTAAAGAAAGAGAGGACTGAGTAACATTTCCCAGATTGTCAAGTCTTCTGTCATTTGATTTGCTTTTCAGTAGAGTGTACACTGTCTAAGTCACACATCATGATATTTCACATGGAAGATAAAATTGGTTAATGTGCATATTTAAAGGGTAAGTAATTTAAGATATGAATGCAGGCATTATTTTTCTTTACTCTTCTTTTTTTTTTTTTTTTTGGAGAGGTTTGTGCTATAGGGCACATGCGCTCGGCAGAAAGACAGAGAGAGACAGAGAGATAGAAAGCGAGAAATCACCCCCCAGGGGGAATGGCCACGCCACAATCCCTTCTTCTTCATTCTTCTCTTGGGATCCTGGGCATGCACGCACACACACCTGGCGTGAGTTTAAGCTGCCAATTCTGGGACTTGAACCGTGGTCGACTACATGGGAGTCCAGTGACATAGCCATTACACTAACTGCTGGTCCCAATTTTTCTTTACTCTTCAAAATGTATTTTTGATACATCAGTATGAGAGACCTGCCTATCAACAAAGCATTGACGATAGAGTCTCACAAATATTTTTATATTTTTATTTTATTTTTATTTTTAAAATTTGTTACATGTCTCATGCATTTACTGAAAAGAGAGGGTCAGTGAGAGAGAGAGAAAGAGGAAATGAGAAAGTATCCATCAGGTGGGTTGGCCATGCCACAATCTCTTCTCCTTCTTTCCCGTCTCTGGATTTGGGGCATGCATGCACAAATGCTTGGCAGTTTTTCAAACTCCTGGCCTGGGAGGCGAAATGTAAGCCATGTGGGATCCAGCTGCTTTAACCACTGTACCACCTGCTGGCCTGATATTTTCATCTTATGTATGTTTGTCAGTCCTTTGTTATGGATCCCAGGAAGCAACTTGGGCATATGTTTTAAAAGTTGAACAAAAGTGGTATTGTTTTAGTTTTAGTATTTTTTTTTTTTTTGGAGAGATTTTCACTATAGGGCGTGTGTGCTCTCCAGACAGACAGAGAGAGACATAGAGAAAGAAAGCGAGAAATCACCTTCCAGGGGGGATGGTCACGCCACAATCCCTTCTCCTCCATTCTCCTCTCAGGATTTTGGGCATGCACAGACACGCGTCCGGCGTTAGTTTTAAGCCACCCGGTCTGGGACGCGAACCGTGGTCGACTACGTGGGAGTCCAGCGACATAGCCATTATGCTAACTGCTGGTTCCCAAGTTTCAGTATTTTTTTTTAAAGATATAATGGCTGACTGTAAGTTAGATTTATTTGTTGTATAAACTTGGAGTCCAAGGTGACATTCTTAACCAGGTTATGGACAGGTATTGTAAGTTAATCAACACACAAAATACTTGTCCCACAGGGTAGCTAAGATAGGTTAGTCAAATTGTTGATGTCTGTCTATTAACCATTCATACATTATTAATACAATTATCAGACTAAAAAAATGTTACATTGAAAACAGACTATGCCAGGGACCAGCAGTTAGTGTAATGGCTATGTTGTTGGAGTCCCATGTAGTCAACCATGGTTCGAGTCCCAGACCCGGTGGCTTAAACTCATGCTGGGTGTATGTGCGTGTGTGTCGAGATCCTGAGAGGAGAATGGTGGAAAAGGGATTGAGGTGTAGCCTCCCCCTTGGGGGGAGGGGGCTGATTTCTCGCTTTCTGTCTCTCTGTCTCTCTCTGTCTTTCTGGCGAGCACACACTCCCTATAGCAAAAACCTCTCCGAAAAAGAAAATAGACTGTGCCAGTAAACAGCTATGATGCTAATGTTCCTTTACAGTTTGTAGAGTAAAACACTTACAAATGCATACCTTAGAAAAAATTACTTTCAAGAACATGTTAAAATGTTCTGGGCAACTTAGAAAGCTTAAATTTTTAGTGTTGTTCATTAGGATAGTGGACCATAAGAAACATTTTTCAAAAAAAGGAATACTACAAAGTATTTCAAGAAACAAATAGAATATGACATCTTTAAAAATACATTACAAATTGTTAATAGTTAAAATGAAAATGTTGGCATATTTACTGGTATTTATCAGAGTTCAAGTATTTAAAGAAAGCTATAAAATTAATTGATTTCTTCTACCTTTTTAGAACTTTGATTTTACAAAGAATTCATTTCATTCACTCCCGTCTGCTCCAATTTTCTAAAGTATTATTTTCATTTGCACTGTTCACAAAATAAGACTAAAAATGATGTTTTGTACACAAAAAGACTTTACTAATCACACTTTGATGGTGATTTCCATTTGAGGTCCACACATTTAAGGAACACATTATGGTTCAACTGTCAATTATTTCTTTTATCCAGCATTTTCTGTGGCCCCCAAGAAACTGGTCACTTAAGTTAATCATTGCCATCTTTAGAAAAGCTCCTGGTGCACAGTGAAGGACTCTTTATTTCATAAGAGGTAATCTATAACTTTCAGAAACATCATCATTTTAAGACAGATGTTTGCTATAGGGTGTGTGCACTCACTGGAGAGACAAAGACAGAGACAGAAAGCGAGAAATCACCCCCCAGAAGGGAGGGCGACATCACAATCCCTTTTTCTTTATTCTCTTCTTGGGATTTTGGGCATGCGCGCGCACGCACACGCATACACACATCTAGAGTGTTCAAGACTCTACCCGCAGTCGACTATGAGGGAGTCCAGCGACACAACCATATGTCATCTGCTGGTCCTCAGAAACATTACTAACAACTTAAATTTAAGTCGATTAGTCAGCAGTTAACTTTTTCTCATTAAATTTGTAAGGTCTCTCCTTTACTCTCCCCCCATCATTTTATCTTCTCATTTTCCACTGTCTTTGTCACAGCAGTGTTCTGATGGCTTATACAACTTCTGCAATGCCTGGGGGAAAAAAAGGCATGTAGATGTTTGTAATAATATATGCAGACTCAGTGATCTGCGTTATCATCCATGACATGTTGAGGGGTCACATTACCCTGAGTCTGAAGAACAAGTGCAAGCTGTCTTTTTAATCATCACTGGTATTGCTCACAATTTTACATTGGATGTGCTGTTAATATGTTTTTAAAAACAGGAAATATTTAGCTAATGGATAATATTTAGTACTTTCAGCCACCAACCACAGCTATTTTTGGTAAACTATAATTAGTAATATGCATTTTCATAAGAAAGCTCATTCTTGGCCAATATCACCACCCACACCTTTCCCCTGGCAATGTTGGAACACACAGGGATTAAACAGATGAAAACTGTTATAGGAACGCCCTTATTTATGACCTGAAGATATCCATGTGCCCTTTGGGATCAAAAGTGAACTTATTTTCCATGCTAACTCTTTGTCCTGAGGCAGTCTATCAACTCTGCAACATTTCTGCTGAATTATATGATGGCTTCAAAATGTGAGTTGATGTTTCCTCCAAATTATGCTTTACTCAAATTCATTTACATAATAAAAAGCCTAAAATAACAAATAATGTAACAATATTCATAGATAATTTCAGGATAGAACAAATGTGTTCATTAATAATTTCAGATTTCTTAGATGAATTTATAGGTGGATGCAATTAGTGCCTCCCTCTAAAAATGTACCTTTCCAACTTAAGATAATTGGATATAATGTGATTTAATCCTTTATGGACTTCACATTAATATGCTACATTTTTGTCCTTAGATATTTTAATATATTGGCATCTACATTCAAGGCAGTCGTTATACCAAATCACATGCCTAAAAATTATTTTGATCACGCGGCAAGGAGCAAAACAAAACTATTCGTGATAATGTAAATTTAACTAAACCTATGAAGTAATTTTTTTTTTTGGAAAGGTTTTTCACTATAGGGTGCGTGCGCTCGCCAGACAGAGAGAGACATAGAGACAGAAAGTGAGAAATCACCCCCCAGGGGAGATGGTCATGCTGCAATCCCTTCTCCTCCATTCTCCTCTCAGGATCTTGGGCACGCACGCACACGCGCCTGGCGTGAGTTTTAAGCCACCGGGTCCAGGATATGAACCGCGGTTGACTACGTGGGAGTCCAGCGACATAGCCATTACGCTAACTGCTGGTTCCCTAAACTTATAAAGTAATTTTAAGGTTTGCTTTTATGAGGTTAATTTTCAGTGATAAATGTTTTTTAATCTTCAGTATTCTGAGCCACAGTCAGTATGAATTAAATTATTATATTTGAAATATGATTGAAGTTACTCCAACTCTAACAAAAGTACAGAAATAAACTAATTTTATATGGGTCTTCTGTAATGTTCCATTAAAAGCACCTTTACCAAAACAATTGCCAAAACAGTATGACTTAACTGATACTGAATACATGTCGGATTTCTGTTAATATATCAAAACAGGATTGGAGTCTCCTCTGTGGGTGACTATATAATACAGTGAAACTTACAAGGGCACTTTACATTTTTTTATAAAATAATAGAGTTAAAATATGAATTTATTTTGGTGCAAAAAGATTGAAATCCATGAAATTTTATCTTCACATGCATTTTCTATAAATCTGAGGACACGCAAGACACGCTTCATACATACAAATATTTCATTTAAAAAAACCCTTATCTAGCACTTATCTCAAACACAACTTGTAGCTCTAGAACTTTAAAAGGGTGTCAAGCAGTCAAATCATAAAAAAAGACTAAACTCAAACGAGAATCTAGTAGTCTTTCTCAAATGGGTTCCTCATCTGAATTTAAGAACACAAAATATGATGTGCATGATTCTTTTATCAATTCTGCCAAGGATGGTCCATAACTATGGCATTACTGCCTTTCTAGTTATAGGAAAGAAATTAATTCATTACAGAAAAAAGAATGCCTTAGGGCTTCAGATTGCATTCTCTCCTAGGACACCAGTTCTGAGAGTGTGCTAATTTTTAATTCTACACTTCAGCTATATTTCTTCACTCCTCCTCCTCAATCCTGTCTGTTTATTTCCAACAAAAGCCGCAACAACAGAAACTTTGTGATCCCTTGTTTTTTTATCAGATTTTATGTGAAATCTTACATTTAGTGATCTTTTCCAAAAATGTCTTGTTATAATGACATTATAAATTATAATGTCTGACACATATTAGGATTTTAATTAATGTTTAATATTGAAAGATGACTCTGGAACATATGATGTATTAGACTATCATAATTATGCCACAGTCCAAATTCCAAAATCTGTTGAAGAAGAAATAATAAAATTGATTTTATTATATACTTACTCCATATTTTTTGCTATGCATTTTGCTTTTGAAATTACCATATTGACATTATGTCTGAAAAAATGACCTTTTACAATAGTCCCCTCTTTTTGCCAATATTTGATAGTGTTTTTAATTAAATCAGATACATTTGTGTCTAGAATTCTCACAAAGATAAAAGTTATTTTTCTGAATTGACATCTAATCCCATGAGAATAAGATTTTATATATATATATATATATATATGTGTGTCGAAAGTAAAACTTAGTACTCATGTTTATATGCAGAAGAAAAAAAGACTAATAAGGACATTTCAAATGCAAATTCAAAGAGCACTTTGTGACACAGTGTAAGCTCCATCTCATCGGCTTAGGGTTGACTAATTGAATTGCTATTGATAAGATGCCACTTAAAGAGACATCTCTGCAGTGAAACATGAGTTTGCTGTAAATGACCTGTCATTAAAGTCATGGGTAATGTCCGTGTCTAGACTGAATTAAAATGCACCTACCAGCGATACGCTCAGGAGGAGTCAAACCAGCAAGGATGGAAGAACTCGGTGTCCAAGATCCACTAGAGAATCATGCCTCAGGTGCTAAGTTAATTTACTTGCTGGCAGACATTAATTGAAGTCAATCAATAAACCAGGTGGAAAAGCTAGGGATGGCAGCTACAGTAATTGCCAACTACAGTCAGACATATTTTTACCTAAAAAGTATGTGGAATATTTTAGTTTTGAGTTATTAAATTATATTAGTGTACATAATACAGTGTTTGTATAATTTTCAAGAAAAGGTTATGGCATTGAATTTATAATTCAGAGACATGGTTTTTAAGGAGAGTTTTTGTAAAATGTCCTATATTTAGCCAAGTATTACTGAGACAACTAAAATTCAAATTCAAGCAAGATAAAAATACTATTTATTAAGACCTGCATAGCTTTGAAGTACCCACTTTGTGAAATGAAACCTGAAGTGTTTCTATGTCTGTGTTGTGTCTCTGCTGTTTTAAAGAAGAAATATCCACAAAGTACTTAGGTAAAATAATTTCATACATTCTGCCTTGGTAGGAAGATACAGAAACCTTTTCCATAAAAATTACATATTTTAATTTTCCAAATCTTCTTTCCTTTTTTACTTATCTCAGAACATATACAAAATATTGCCCATGGTTCTGGTTACAAACATAACTAACATGCAATTCACATGTCTATTAGAATGGGAATAATTGTATTTTTGAGACAATCTATATTACCTACAAAAATTTAGTAATATATTTTTCTATAATGTAAAGTTTCATATATTATAACCTGTTATTCTTTTAAACATTTTTTTTTAAATCTGTGTTATTTCTACAGTGTCTATCAAGACTTCAGTGACTTCAAAATTAGAAAAAAGTCATCCCCACTTTTCCACTTGAAAAAAATAATCACACCCCATGTGCTTATCAAACTTATTCTCAGATACACTTATAAGGATCCAACTATAAGGCAATTGTGTGTGTGTGTGTGTGTGTGTGTGTGTGTGTTTATGTGTAACCCACTCCATCCCCTCACAAGAACTCTTTTGGTTATCTCATAATTAGAGGCTGGCTTTTTAGTTGCTGCCCCTAATGGCCCACTCTGCATGAGTTTGAATATAAATACACAGTAATTCCTTTCATCTTGACCTCCCAATGGATATGCATAGTGAGAAGAATCTCAGAATTTCCTTAGAATTTCAGCAGCAAAAGGGATATGCCAATATAGGATTGTCACTTGTTAAGAAAATCACACACACCTAATGGACAGCTTAAAAATAAATCTAAATTCTTTTATTTCTACTGACATTCTATCTACATTTCTTTGTTTTATTTTGTCATCTTTACACTTCATTTTTAAACTTTGTTGATAATAATATTTAAAAATACCTCTTTCCATATACTCTTCCCTTTTTTCCTATCTCAGAACAATATTGAGGTAGTTAAATAACAACCATGACAAGTTTATTATTTAAAAATAAACTACATTTTAGTATTGGCATTTATAATTATACACATCAAACTATATTACCTGTATATATCCACATTTCCTTCTTTGGTGTAAAATCATGCAACACAATTTCCATTTATTTTATGTAATCATGTCTCTTGTCAATTTTCAGTAGCATATGTCATTAAAGGGGAAGAAAAAAACATAATTTTAGTCATTTAAAATCATTCCCAGTTAAAAAAAAAATCATAATTTTAGTGTTTTTTTTTTTTCAGTTTCTAAATTAAGCCATTTGATGAGAATCTTTAAAAAGCAAGTTCTCTTTGAACAAAGCATATAATTTGACATGATTTCTTTCATTGCTGACTGCAAAGCTCCATGGATCATGTAAAAATAATATGAAATAAATATAATCCATTTGGGGAAATTTTAGAAAGCTGGATAAGATTCTCAAATATATAAAACATATGTCATCATGGACTAGAGAGTGGCCCAGTATAACACACGTGGACCCACATGCGATGTTTTGTGGTTCATGTCCCAGGCCTCCCTGTACAGGCTGGGCCTGCAGGTGTGTCCCTGATCCAGACAGACTGGGTTTGATCACAGCATGAACACTTTATTTTGGGTGCTTAGCTCTCTGTCTGTCTCTCATGCAAACAATTAATAAATAAGAATTTTAAATATATATATATACACACACATATACATACATATATAAATATATCATTGGGCTGTCCTTGTAGCACACTGGTTAAGGAAGCTATATAGACTACATCGTTATTTGAGGTTTGAATCCTGACCCTGATGACTTGAGAAACAACCTGAGTGAACATGCATGTGCACCCCAAATCCCAACAGGATGGCAAAATGGAGGAGAAAGGATGGCTGTTTGACTATGCAAGGTGAGAATTTCTTCCCCTTTCTCTCTATTTCTTTGGTAAGCACATGTGCCTTTTGGCATTTAAAAAATTATATCATGAAATTATGACCACTTAAAAATAAAGTTCTATATATTTGTTATATTGTCCATTTTTATCACTTTTTTGCATAATGCATTTATTTAGTATTTGTAGCGTACTTATTCTTATATAATAACCATATATTGTTTCTAGATTTGAATATGTGTATGATAATTCAAAAGTAATGTTTGTTTTCCCTAATTCTTCAGGCAATATCAATCTTTAGCTTGTTACAACTAACTTTTTTTTTTTTTTAACTAGAAGGTCACAATGTCCCTTAGATTTAATGTGTAATTGTAACAGCATTGTGGGACCTAGCTGAAGAGGATTAACCTCAGTTTGTGGCTGAGGGAAAGTTGGATGTGTTGACTAAAGGCTTACATCCAAACCTGCACTGGGACATGAAGATTTCTCAGCTAAAAAAAGAGTTCTTCCTGAATTACAGTGTATAGAAATTCCTACAAAACTAATTAAAATTCCCATGTGAGGATAAAGGCCACATATTGAACCACAATTAAAGTATGCTAGTACACATCTATTTCAAAAACAATATCACTTGGGAAAAAATGCCTTCAACCATCGTTACTGACTGTCTCTAATTCTTAGGAGAACAGTATTTCAGTAAAATTAGAATAAACCTAGGAGGATATGTAGTGTTAATATCCATATATAATGTCTGTATTTCTCTCACTTTCAACTGTCCACAATTTTTACCCATAATTTGCTTTTCATTTTGTGTTGTATCAGTGTTGAAATTATGTCAAGTTTTATTATCTGAGGGAGGGAGACAGCACACAAACCGTCTGCTACTAAGAAAGAAAGGTTGGCATTTGGCTATCTGCTGACTAATTAAATGTCATCGAGTCCAGAGGCTAAATACGCATCACTTGATGATTTGGTAGATTTTACTGCTGCATATGTAGATTTAATTATAGAGCAATTGAAATTAATAAAGTGGCAGTACCTTCCAGAAACATATTTTATGGCTCATGATTTCTCTATGACAGAGCTTGCTAACCATTGCCCTTTAGATAATGTTATACTTTGCTAAATTCATTAGAGAGCCAATTAAACAGCTAATTAACAAGCATTCACCTGTGCATTGTCCACATTGATGATTCTCTGGTTGATCCAAAAGTAACATTTTGTTCCTTCACTCACTAGGTGTCAAAAATTCTTTCCTAACATCCATTGTTCTGAGTAGTCTTCTTCATTGTACTATATATGCAGTAATCCAAGAAATTTTATACTTTTGTATCCACAGTATCTAGAAACATAGGTATTTTCTTTAAAATGATATCCCTCAAATGAAAAGAGGGAAGATATAATTTGGAGAGTATCATCTTTTCAGTTATATTTTATCTTTATGTTTTGTTTATGTTTTATTTTGTTTGTTTGTTTGTTTGCTATAGGTGCCAGTATCTGCCAGAGAGAGACAGAGAAAGAAAACAACAGAGAGAGAGGAAATGAGAAATCACCCCTGGGTTGATGGTCAGGCTTCTGATGGCTTCAGCCTTTCTCCTCCATTCTCCTCTTGGGATTTTGGACATGCACGCACACATGTCTAGCATGTTTCTCAAGTCATCAGGTCCAGGACTTGAACTCTGCAGTCTACCATGTGGGGTCCGGTTGCCTTAACCTCTAAATCACCAGCTGGCCCTGCTTGTTTATATTCTATTAGAAGTAATAAGAATTAATTGTAGAGGATACTGTCTTTACCTAAATCATTGTGTATTTTCTATGTAATTATGCAGTCACACATTTAACATTCATTTCAATGCAATGAAAGTGATGTGTAAACTCAAAATCAATGATTATTCATAAGCTATTGAGGTATTCATTTCTTTCATTTTGTAATATCTACAAAGCACACTTTACCCCTTCTTCCTTGACAGCCAATAGGAAAATTTAACCTGGAATGAATAGATTACTGTGGAAAGAGAATTATTTCTTCAAAACACAGTTAATTTCCTCAGACTGAGTATGATATTATCATGTCACATGCACGAACATGCCAGTGATTCCAGCTGGCTGAGAGTGGCTATGGATTATGATGTAAAGACTGTCTCTATCTCTCTCACATGGCAAAAAAAAAAATACATACAGTGTTTTATTAATTTAATTTCACTTATTGTTATTATTTTTAAATTTGACCAGAGGGAGAGAGAGGAAAAGTGAAAAAGCAAGTCCCCAGGTCCGGGAATCAAACCGTAGTTTGCCATGTGGAAGTCCAGAACCTTACCCACCACACCACCTGCTTAAAGTTTTTTGAAAAGTTGTTTGAGCAATATCAGTTGAAACTATAATATGAAATCACTGTGAAAATATCTGTTTCCTATATTTAAAGTTGAATCATTTCCTCATCCACATCTTAAAATCAGTAGACATGCTTTTCTTGGATGATTTAAAAACAACAGTGATAGCTTTTTCATAATTTTTTCACTTTAAGATATCTATGCCCCTTGTGAGGTGAAATTGTGACATCAAGTATGAATGAATGATAGTAGTATATTTAAAGGTTTGTATGCGGATGGAGCAATGAGCAATGGTTGTATACCTGTGATTTCTTCTTTTCTGAACACAGATGCTGAAAAAGACGCCAAGTAATTAGTACTATAGCGCTTCATAGAGAACTCTGTTTTGTCAGACAAAGTCTGCATTGGAAACATCTGTAAAGCATCTAAAATGAAAATATGTCCCTGGTCTCTTTGGACATATGACACAAATTCTCCAGGGCTTGGATAGGGTGTAGGCATTTAAATTTTTTAAACTGACCAGTTGATTTGGTTGTTGACTCCTAGTTAGAAGCCACTGTATTAAGGGAGAGATGAAGTAATAAAATGATTCAAAATTATTCAATTATTCCATCTTGAATTAACTGGCACATTCAAAAACAAAACAAAACCAATAAAAAAGAACTGTATATCATGGAGGCATAAATATTAGCCAGAGCTAACTATAGGCCAGAATGTGGTGTACAAATTTTGCAAATTGTTATGAGGATATAGTACTGATGGAAGCCCTAGAATATTCAAAAAACATAGAAATTATAAGGTACTGCAAGAGAGTCTCTAATGTTGAAATATATATGATATGAGTATGTGCTGTAATAAAATTTGGCTTTGAGAATGTATAAGTAATATCTCTTTAGATGTCTTAAAAGTCAATATGTGGGTATGCTATTTTTCAAACTTAATTAAAATTTAAGTTATTTGTTATTCCTTGAAATGTTTAAAGCAAACATAATGAATTAAAAAGTAAAACACATGCAAATGACATGGGGGGAGGAAAGGAAGCATATTGTTGGTTTTTGTTTTTGTTTTGTTTTTTTTTTTTGAGAGGTTTTCGCTATAGGGCGCATGCACTCGCCAGACAGAGAGAGAGAGACAGAGAGACAGAAAGCGAGAAATCACCCCCCAGGGAGGAAGGCCACGCCGCAATCCCTTCTCCTCCATTCTCCTCTTGGGATCTTGGGCACGCACGCACATGCACCTGGCGTGAGTTTTAAACCACCGGGTCCGGGATGCGAACCACCGTCGACTACATGGGAGTCCAGCGACAGCCATGATGCTAACTGCTGGTCCCATCTGTTTCTTATGTTGTATGTAAATTATTATTACTTTAAGAGAGTTGTGTTCACTGTTGTGGTTGTTATAGCCTGCTATTCATTCTGATGATAAATCAGGTAATTACCAAAGTAACAAAAATATAAGGCTCAATGTGACAAGTATCCTGAAAGGTGAAATCAAAATCCTATGGTAGCTCAAAGAGTAAGCTCCTATCTTTTTGTGTTGTTGTTTTTTTTTTCTTTCTTTAATTTTTTTAATTTTTTTATTATTCATACATTAAGTCAAATCTTAGAAAATTTCTAGTGATAGATTAGAATAGAAATCAAAACAAATATTTTAAATTAGAGGCTAGATATGTCATTAAAATATAAATACCTTATATTTACATATATGTATATATAATATTAAAATAAAATGGTAATTTTATTTATTTAAAATTATTTTTTAATAAAGGGTTATGTTATGATGGAGAAATAGAGCAGCAGTTAATTAGACAGAAACATAAAAAGCAAACAAGGTTTTCAGATACATATTCTTCCAAGACTCTCCACAGCAAATGTCAGCTTTGTCTTCTTATTCATAGCTGAATAAGTTGAGAAATTTTCTACTCATATGGTCTCTGAGATCTCCATCTTCCATGATCCTTTGCTGAACCATGAAAATCTCTAACTATTACTAAGAACTTTACTTATTCAAATTTCAGTGGCTAATTTCGGTTACTTTTCTTATTTCATGTTTCAGAAACAGGGAACAAACTCTTGGACCTATGACACTGTTATCTCTGTTTTCATCCACTTTAAGATTCTTAGTCATGTATTAGTGTTAGAGTTTTTGTTTGTTTGTTGTTTCTTTTTTTGGAGAGGTTTTTTGCTATAGGGTGCATGTGCTCGCCAGAAAGACAGACAGAAAGCAAGAAATCATTCCCCAGGTGGATGGCCATGCCGTAATCCCTTCTCCTCCATTCTCTTCTTGGGATCTTGGGCACACACGCACATGTGCCCTGCGTGAGTTTAAGCCACTAGGTCTGGGACTCGAACCATGGTTGACTACATGGGAGTCCAGCAACATAGTCATTACGCTAATTGCTGGTCCCTAGAATTAGAGTTTTAAAGTAGAGAAAACATTAGAAGTTGATATTTCAGGGATTCGGTCGTTGGTGTGGCAATTAAGGTGTTGGACTCCCAAAAGGTTGACTCTGGTTTGAGTGCTTGACCTGGTAACTTGATAATCATACCAGCCATGTGTGTATGTATGCCACATCCTCCAAAATCCTGAGAGGAGAATGGAGAAGAAGGGATAGGGCCATCTTCCCTGGGAAGCGATTTCTCACTTTTTCTATGTGTCTCTCTCCAGTGAATACCCTTGCACTATGGCAAAAGTCAAAAAAAGAAAAATACAAACAGAAAGTTGATATTCCAAAAGATCTTGCACTTGGCCTTTATTATACATACCCCCCCCCCAGTTGACATAGTTTGTTTTCTGGATTTAGCACTTCCTCTCTTATGATTTAACAATAATATTTATGTTAAAGACCCCTGATTGGTTTCTCTTTCCCAAATCTCAATCATACGCCTCAGGCTGAAATTGTTACCTCTATTACCATGCCAGTCCTCCACATCAGTGAAAGAATGAAAAGATTTGAATGCCCTAACCCAATAATGGCATTTTCCAACGAGTTGCTGGATTCAGACACCTGACTGTCACTCTTGGATCTTTCCTATTCCAATCCAGTCTGCAAGGCCCACTGTTTATGCTTCCTCAAACTGGAGTCATTTCTCCATCTTTCCCTTCTTCATCCTAGATTAGACTCCTGTTTTCTCTGCCCAGATTACTGTCAAAGCCCAACTATCTCCTTATCACATCTATATTTCCCATGAGCCTTACAGTTAGAAAAATATTCTCATATGTAAATATAATCTTATTTCTATGCCTTTTGAGCTATTTTCATCAGGGGAATAAGTTGACAAAACTTCCCTTGAAGAAAATTACTTGAAAAAGTTTCATAAATTTACCTCTTTGCAAATTAATCTTTCACTACATTCCTCCCCTCCCTTTTATACTCTTCACATTTCCCATTCACCCATATAAACTCTCAGCACTACAGAGGAGCTAAACTGGATTCAATCTTTATGTGCACCTTGTCCCTTCACAACTCCAGACAATTTTGTTTTGCCTTTCTCAGTTTCAGTCATCCTCTTTACTTCAAGTGTAGTGGAGATGCCAGTCTTCCAGACACCATCCTTGGCCAATCATGTCATGACATAGGATTGCTTTTGCTGCACTACCACGTTCTGTGTACTTATACCATCACATAATAGCACAGAGCATTGGGTTGGCTGCCTGTTAATTTTCCTGTACTTCTCATTATTTCCTAATCTTCTTGAAACAGAATCATGGCTCTAATGTTCTTACATGTGCCCAATTCTTAGGCTCTCTTCTCCTATTTTATAATACTGTTCTGCTTTATTACCAAGTGATAAGATCCAGTATCATTACTATTATTTAATCCTTTCATTTTTACTTTAACCACTTTCTGAATCCTTTTTGTTTTTGTTTTTCTTTTTTTGTAGAGGTTTTTGCTATAGGGCATATGTGCTTGTCAGAAAGACAGAGAGACAGACAGAGAGACAGAAAGCTAGAAATCACCCCCCAGTGAGGGATGGCTACCCCTCAATCTCTTCTCCTCTCAGGATCTTGGGCACACACGGACATGCACCCAGTGTGAGTTTAAGCCACTGGGTCCGGGACTCGAACCATGGTCGACTACATGGGAGTTCAGTGACATAGCCATTATGCTAACTGCTGGTCCCCTGATTCCTTTTTCTTAGTTCATAAATACACTTTACTCTCTCTCTCATTTAGAATAATAAGCAAACAAAACCTACAAAAAGTGTCCCACCAACCTGTTAAGTCTTATGAAAAGTAAGGTTATTCTAGCTATCTCTCTTTTTTTTTTAAATTTTTTGCCTTCCATTTATTTTTTTATTTTTTGACTGTAATTTTACTTCCTCCTCTATTCCAACAGAAAGAAAAAAACCTGCAAAAAGTTACCATTGCCAAATGGCATAGCATCAATAGCATCAACTGTTTGGGCTACAATTTCTAAAGGTCTTTCTTAGTACTGAGAAATGCCGCTAGATTTCGGCATGCTCTATTTATATTAGCAAAACAAAACAAAAAAGAGAAAAACAACAATTCTCTAAATCAGTGCTTTTCATTTTTTTAAAGTACGTGAAAGTTACCTAGGAATCTTGTTGGAATGTTGCCACTACTTCAAAGTACTGAGTTAGCCCTAAACTCCATTTTTCTAACAACTTCCATAACACTAATACTGCTGGTTTATGGGCCACACTTAGGGTAGCAAGCCTTTGCAATCACACTGGAATTACCAGGGATCTTTAAAAATAGCTGTCCTGGGGTCAAGCAGGTGGCACGTTGGTTAAGGTGCTGGACTTCTAGATGGCCGATTGAGGTTTGAGTCCTAGACCTAGTGGCTTAAATATAACGCTGGCTGGATGTGTGTGCATGCCCAAAATCCCAAGAGGGGAATGGAGAAAAAGGCAGTGTGGCATCGCCATCATCCCTAGAGGGGGTGATTTCTCACTTTCCTGCTCTCTCTTTGGTGTGTGTAGGGGCCCTATGGCCAAAATCTAAAAGCAAATAAACAAGGACCAGCAGATGGCATAATGATTATGCTACTAGACTCCCACATGGCTGACTGTGGTCTGAATTCTGGACCCAATAGCTTGAAACTTACCCTGGGTGCATGTGTGCCCAAAGTCCCAAAAGAAGAATGGAGGGGAAGGGATTACAGTGGGGCCATCATGCCTGAGAGGTGATTTCGATTTCTACTTTCTGTCTCTCTGGCTAGTATACATGCCCTGTAGCAAAATTCTCTTTTAAAAACCAACCAACCAAACAAACAAACAAAGAAACAAAAACAATAAAAAATAGTGTGCTGGGCATTCTTGGAGATTAATTCAGTTGGTCTGGGTGTGACCCGGCTATTGGGATTTTTAAAGCTCCCTAGGTGATTCTGATACACAGCAAAGTTTGTGAACCACTACTTCAAGTCATAACTCCTTCTATTAAAGTCCTTCTAATCATGTAGAAAGGAATATCTGAATTATAAGTGTGAACTAATACCCATTTAATACTTGCTTCTCAAAAAGCAAAGATAGATGTCACCACACAATTAGCATCATGTCAAAAATCTGCATTTTAAACAAGATTTTAAAGTACTTTCTATTCATATTACAGAAGTACTAGATTTACAACTCATTGCTTCAAATGAGCATTTAAAATCTCAAGAATTATGAAGCTAAAAGGCAATAACTTCAGTTACTCAATAAGGAATTTTTTTTAGTAATTTCACCTACAATACATCTATGCAAATCATGTGTTTTTCTTTAACAATGCATGATGGACAGTAAAAAGGCATCTTGGTGGAGCGGAAAGAGCATAAATGTTCAAGTTAAGCAAATATAGGTTCAAATTATTTCTCCGTCTTGTTACTCTGCCCAATTTTTGGACATGAACTTCGTAAGTGAATAGATATCTTAGAGATATCATTGTTGTGAATTTACATGAAAAACTTTACAAAAAGGCATGATGTACTCTTAAACAAAAAGTCAATAGATGTATTCAATTATTTATTTATCTAACAATTAGATATTGAGCATTTAGTATTATAATTAAAAAAAATAAAAAAATAAAAAGGAAAACATTTTGTACTTGATAGAGCACCATGTGTGTGTGCATGTGCTGTGTGTGTATGTATCTTTACAGTAAAATAAATAACTGAGATAGAGACAGCTTCAGAGCAGCTACTTTACATAGTAAAATCAGGGAAGTCATATTTGAGACCAACGAGGATGATAGAAAAAAAATCATCCCTTGAAAATCTGGAGAGAAGGATTCCAGAGAGAGAACAAAGCAGCTGCAAAGACTTGAGGTGTAAGGGCACTTGGAGTGTCCCTGGGACAGACAGGAAGCTGTGTGGGCTGAACGAAATGAAAGCAGAGCACGGTGAAAATGAAGGCGAGAGAAACAGGAAAGGGCCAGAGAATTTTGGATATCTCAGACATTTTATCTTAATTACTAAGAGTAAACATGAGGATTTCCCATTAGAATATGATCTAGTTTTTATTATTAAGATTGTGTAGGCTGCTGTGACAAGAACTGTCCATCCTAGGGAAAGATTAAAATGGAAACACAAGGACCAGTTATCACGCTGTCATAACAATACAAATAACAGATGATGATAAGTTAGAGAAACAGATAAAAAATAATCCTAATATCCTATGTGTATCACTTATTCTGTCTTCCCTGGGTATAACTTCTTAGTTTCAGATGTCCCACCGTCCCATATGTTGGTGGGCCATGTTAATAATGCTTCATGTCAGACTTGCCCTGGGGTCCTCCGTATTTCTGCTCTGTGACTTACTGATGAGAAACAAGCATGAAAGAGGTTTGAATGCACTCACATACTACTTACTTCCATGGTGGTTTAAAGCTTAACTCCAAAGCTTTTTCTAAGTGCATGGTTCACTCTTTCTGACTCAGCAAGCATGAAGTTAATGGCAATGTCCCTGAATTAGGAATTAATTTCATTGACAGGTAATACGGAGTTGAGTAAATAACATAAATTCAATGTAATTGAATTGTTGGTCTACTATATCACATTTTTTCTCTGCTTTCGGTCTCTCAAACAAATTTTAAGATTTAAAAATTTTGTGGGTACGACCTTTTCATTTATTCAAAACCACTTACTAATTTGCTATTATATCAGGTGCCACAGTAAATATCAAGAAAATTTCAGTGACCAAGACAACATGGTTATTATCTTATAGGTCTCATTATATTGTAGGAGAATAAGACCCCAAAAGTAGACTATCCCATTAGAATTCAGTGTGGGACATACATGATACTTTAGGAACATATATAAGCTAGAGAAGAAAGAAAGATCCAAAGTGTAAACTAAATAATAATATAGAGAGTAGGGAGTAAAAGAGGGAAAGAACAAAAACTATCCCAAAATGAAAAAAAAAAAAAAAAGCCACCATCAATATTTGCTAAATGCGCTTATAAGAACTCTTAACTAGTCAAATGCCTTTTTTTTTTTTTTTTTGGAGAGGTTTTTGCTATAGGACATGTGCGCTTGCCAGACAGAGAGAGGCAGAGGGAGAGGCAGAGAGAGAGAGCGAGCGAGAAATCACTCTGCATTTGCCATGCTGCAATCTCATCTCCATTCTCCTCTTAGGATCTTGCATACGCATGCACACATGCCTGGCGTGAGTTTAAGCCACCAGGTCTGGGACTCAAACTGCGGTCGACTATATGGGAGTTCAGCGACATAGCCATTACGCTACCTGCTGGTCCCTCAAATGCCTTCTATCTAATCTATGCCTGTGCTGAGGCACATGGAGTAATAAAGATTCCTTTATTCACATGTTAATTAATTCAACAAGTATTATTGTGTAGTAGGCTATAATAACCAAAAATAGAACTGAGAAAAGAAAATAAATATCATTACAGCTTAAACACCAGTGGGAGACATTGGAGGCAGAGGAGACCATGGAAAAATCGAGTCACTTTTTTTTCTAGCTCATTGTTTAAAAGTCATAAATGAAAAATTATTACATTTGTTCTTTATTCTATCAAAACATTCTAACTGTGAGATATTCTACAGTGCTTTTTGTTTGTTTTTGTATTTTTTAACAAGTCAGTCAGAAAGTAAGTGATTCATAAAATCACCTCAAAGAGAAAAGTAAGTGCAGCCTATGACAAAATGGCAAGGGCTTCAGTAAATGATGAATACAGAAGCTAATAAATCTACTTCATTATTCTCCCTTTTGGGTCTTTCTATAATCTTAAAGATTGTTGGGCATTTTTCTTCATTTGACTTGAATTTTTTATTCCATTTGCATCTATCCCACATCTTATTTACTCCAACTTCTGCACTCCCACTGGAAACCAGGCCCTTAGCCATCCACTCGGTTAAAGATTGACACAGAGGATCCCCACAAAAGTAGAGTATTGCTTCAAAGAAACCAGAGGATACAGTTCATCCTCGGGGAATGCTCGAAAGCTTTACAAGGCAAATTTTATTTTTTCAGCAGACTCTCTAGAATAATTGGATAAATTTAACAGCAAATAAAAAGATGAGAGTTTATTCTTTCAGTTCAGCAGTATACCATTTTAAATAAATGATTTTGCCGCCAAGTAGAGAAACAGATGACTGACAATTAAAGACAACATAAGGTAAGAGACTTACCAGAAAGACACCAAAAATTAACTAGTGGTTTAAAATCCGGAACAGAAATGCCAAAAATAAGTTTAGTATTTTTCAAGCACAAGGCAGACTTGAACAAATCAATGTTGCACATAACATCTTTAACATTCCCACTACCTTAGCCTGCAGACCCAATTATTATCTAACATTTTCTGCTCAACCATGCTGAGCTTATTCATCAGCCCTCCAGTTAGAAAATAATAAAAAGTCTGCAGGTGCATTGACACTCACAGGGAAAAAGTATTGGTGTGAAACTGCAATCATTTTCTTCAGAATTAAAACCAAAACTCAGTTTGGGGCTAGCAGGCTATCTATTTACAAGAAGTTTGGCTGATTATGTGACTTTGGGTTAAAATGATAAAAAAAAAAAATATTTGAAAGAAATTTGACTTCATATTTTGCCATAGAATTTTGCAATAAAATACTAAGACCATTGCATTGTGTATTTAAAGTCACTTCAAATTTTTACCCATGTAACTTACTCACTTGTATGCAGTACCAGGCAGAAATGTATTCTGAGGTATTAGTTCCCTCCCCACAAGTTACTAGTAGTCTACTGCAAAAAAAAACCTCCCTGAATACGTAAGGCCAGTAAAATGTGATACATGTTATAAAATGATCTGCTGGGCCAGCCAATAGCATGGTGGGTAAGACAGCTTGATTGCACATAGCCAACCGTGCAGTTAGAGTCCCAAGCCTGGCAGCTTGAAAACATGCAAGGAGTGTACGCATGCATGCCCAAAATCCCAAGAGGAGAGATGGAGGAAAAAGGATTGTGGTGTGGTCATCCTCTTGGGTATGTTTGCTCAATTTCCCTCTTTCTCTAGACCTCAGGGTTTCTCCGTTAGGCACATGCATCCTATAGGAAATTCAAACACAAAAAACTGCTGTGCCAACTGCTATTGCAATCGCAAGGAAAAAAATAAATCTGTCCAGTTTACTTAGAGTTTTACTCTCTTATTGTGTTGCTAAACAGAGTAACTGAGACTGCACACTTTTTAAAGAACAGAGGTTTATTTAGCTCACAATTTGATGGCCAGAAAGTCCAAGAACTTGGGACCAGCAACTTGCCAGCCTGTGGTCTTATATGAATCACAACATTGCAGATAGAGGCAGGTGGGAAAGTGGAGCCATGCAGGTGAGAGCAAACTGCAGGCAGCCATCTTAATTTTATAACTGGCTGTTGCAGGAACTTACTCATTCACATGATGACAAGAACTCCTTCCATCCCGTAAGAGAGCATTTAAGTATTTATAGGGGTGTGCTCCATGATCCAAATGCCACTGACTAGGCCACACTTTCTAAAGGCCTCACCACTTCTCAGTACAATTACATTGGGTACTAAACTTTCCATTCAGGAACCTTTTGGGGATGAACCATATTGAAACCATAGCACTTAGAATGTGTGTGCAAGTGAATAGAAAACCACATAAACGAGAGATGGAGGAAAAAGGATTGTGGTGTGGTCATCCTCTTGGGTATGTTTGCTCAATTTCCCTCTTTCTCTAGACCTCAGGGTTTCTCCGTTAGGCACATGCATCCTATAGGAAATTCAAACACAAAAAACTGCTGTGCCAACTGCTATTGCAATCGCAAGGAAAAAAATAAATCTGTCCAGTTTACTTAGAGTTTTACTCTCTTATTGTGTTGCTAAACAGAGTAACTGAGACTGCACACTTTTTAAAGAACAGAGGTTTATTTAGCTCACAATTTGATGGCCAGAAAGTCCAAGAACTTGGGACCAGCAACTTGCCAGCCTGTGGTCTTATATGAATCACAACATTGCAGATAGAGGCAGGTGGGAAAGTGGAGCCATGCAGGTGAGAGCAAACTGCAGGCAGCCATCTTAATTTTATAACTGGCTGTTGCAGGAACTTACTCATTCACATGATGACAAGAACTCCTTCCATCCCGTAAGAGAGCATTTAAGTATTTATAGGGGTGTGCTCCATGATCCAAATGCCACTGACTAGGCCACACTTTCTAAAGGCCTCACCACTTCTCAGTACAATTACATTGGGTACTAAACTTTCCATTCAGGAACCTTTTGGGGATGAACCATATTGAAACCATAGCACTTAGAATGTGTGTGCAAGTGAATAGAAAACCACATAAACGTAGTGGCTTACTAGGAAGCACACAAACTATTTCTGATTATCTCACAAATATCCAGAATAGTAAAAAAATAAATGAACATGGATTTATGTTTGTTAACAGAATGAATTAGTGTCTGAGTTTACAGAATTGTGGCAAAAAATGTGAAGTTTTACAACAAGGATAAGAGTTATTGATTAGTTCCTGAAATTTTAAGTCATTAATCTTTACCTCTGCCCCATGAATGAGATGAACAAGAAAACTTAAAGTGAAAAAAAAAATCCTGCCAAGACAGTCAATTAATAGTGAATCCAGAGCTACAGAGGCTAACCAGAAGGAAGTCTGGAAAATGTTCAAAGTTTGATCTGGAGATGAAGATGAAATGCAGTATGATTTTTAGCACAAAAGGCCTCCCTAATTCCGCAAATACTTCTCAGCTACCAACTTGTACTTTTATATGGTCTTGGTTTTGGTTTTAGTTTTTAAGGGTTAGTGAAAGTTACAGGAATTCAGGAAAATTATAATCAATGCAATATATGCACTATGTGAATTACATTCATATAATAAATTGCCATGAAACACAAAAGAAAATATTTCAACTTGTAATCTGAGGTCATTCCACACTTATTACTACTTTTACTATGTAAGACAAAAGCAAAATCCTTGGGTCGTGAATATGGAAAACAAAAAAAAGAGCAGTTTTAGTTTTTGAAAGGTTTTCAGGAAATCTATGAAAATGTAAAATACTCCTCTCTAAATTTTTAACTTTCCAGTACACTGGTGCAGATTCTCTAGTATAAACGCAGAAGTTATTTCTCCCAAGTTTTAATCTGGGCAGCCATATTGCTTTAGTTGGACCAAGGAAACATTAGCAAACTTGATGAAAGCAGGTAGAAAAGTCTGCCCTCAGGGGCTTGCTCTATTACTGCTCTTAGGAGCTCAAGACCACCACGAGAAGAGCTAAGGTTACCTGCCATTGGATACAAGAACCTCTGTAGCAAAGACAAGACGTCCCACCCTAGTTGTGTCCCACAGGCAGCCATTAGCCATTTAATAGTTTGGTGTGAACTATCAGACTCGCTATATAATGGTACTTATACAATCCTTAATAGGACATTTTATGGAGGTGTGTTTCTCCTGGTCTCGATCCATGCAGATCTTCATTTTTAGCTTCTTTTCAAAACCAGACTGTCTGCTTATTACAAGAGTTGACTTTGTTCCCTAAACAATTTTTAAAATTAGCCTGTAAACAAGACGTTCTCTAAGCTGGAAGCAGCTTGCTACAAAATTTGATAGTGATTTCTATGATTCTCTTGCTAAATTTCTTTTCTAGTTATTGCAACATTAGCAGTTCTTATAAAACTTTCCTTCACATGAAAATGTGCTTGCTTAGATGCTTCCTGCTTTTGGCATTAATGATGAAAAAGGAATTTGAACTGTCAGCTTTGGGGTTTAGTGCTTAAGGGGTCCAAGTGACTTTGGTTAAGCAGTAATTTCTTTAGGGTCAAGTAGAGCCAAAGGAGACTATCCCCAGTACTTTAGATCTCTTCTATGCATTGTGATTTCATATCCTTAGCTAGCATATTACCAAAAGTAACTTTCTCTTTCTGAGATTGAGCCTTGTTTCTTTCATATCCATCTACTCGTGTATTTGTTTAACAAAACAAATATTTAAGAGCTAGTATCTATGAGAGATTCTGGGTATTTGGAAGCCAGTAAGAAAAAGATTTGTTGCAATGGACTAAATATTTGCAGCCCCCAAAATTCACATGTTGAGATCTTAATCCTAATGCAATGGTGTTTGGACGTGAGAGCTTTAGGTGGTGATCAAATCATTAGGGTGGATCCCCTCATGAATGAGACTAGCATTCCTTATACAAAGAGGCCAGAGAGCTAGCTAGTTCTCCCACGAGGTGAAGTTACAACAAGAAACAACTAACCATACACTAGGAAAAAGACCCTCGTCGAGAGTTCTACCCTATTGACTCCCTGCTTTTACTCTCCAGGCTCCAGATGTGTGAGAAATAATGTTTGTCATTTCAGCCATCTAGTTTATTATATGTTGTTATAGTAGCTAACCAAAACACCTGTCTTCAAGAATGTGTACTATTTACATAATAAAATGAGTAACAAATGAAGAAAATAGATATTCACACAGAGCCCTTTACAAATATTTACACAATTACACATTTTAATATATTGCAACTTTTGAGATGATGAACAAAAATTAATATTTAATATTCTGCACACACACGTGTGCATGTGTGTGTATGTATATATATATGTGTGTGTGTATATATATATACACACACACACATTTTTGAGATTTTTGCTATATTTTGTGTACTTGCTGGAGAGACAGAGAAATAAAAAGTGAAAAATCACCTCCTAGGGGCTGGTCATGCCAAAATCCCTTCTACCCCTTTCTCCTTTCAGGATTTTGAGCATATACACACACACCTGTCATGAGTTTCAAGCCACCAGGTCAAGGATTTGAACTGTGGTTGATCACGTGAGAGTCCAGCACCTTAACCATCACTATACTACCCACTAGCCCCCTGTATATATATATTCCTAAGGTGAGTACTTTATATATCTGTATTTCTATAGTCTGGGATATAAATTATATCTAATGATTATTCTTCAAACTTTCTATTTCAGTCAGAAGGGTGCTAGTTAAGTGTCCTTGTGATTCGTAAGAATAAAAGATGATGCTGTATGCTCCATTCAGAGTGTTGTTCCTAAAGCAGAGCTTACATCCATTATCCTAACCACTCAATCATAGGGAAGGCACTTATTGCCACATTGTCACTGGATGGCCCTGCTCTGACCCAGAATATTCTATCTGAGACCATATTCATCACCTTTAGCATATGAGGCATAATATCTATAAGATATAATATTTAAATGGAAGGGAACTACATAAATGATGTTAAAAATAAATAAAAAATCTTCTTGTTAATGTACATTATGATTGGTCACCAATTCTAGAGGAAAAAAGTAATTAAAAAGGCAAGGACCACATTTTTTTTTTTTTTTTGGAGAGGTTTTCGCTATACGGCGCGTGCGCTCTCCAGACAGACAGAGAGAGACATAGAGACAGAAAGTGAGAAATCACCCCCCAGGGGGGATGGTCACGCCGCAATCCCTTCTCCATTCTCCTCTCGGGATCTTGGGCACGCACGCCAGAGAGCTAGCTAGTTCTCCCACGAGGTGAAGTTACAACAAGAAACAACTAACCATACACTAGGAAAAAGACCCTCGTCGAGAGTTCTACCCTATTGACTCCCTGCTTTTACTCTCCAGGCTCCAGATGTGTGAGAAATAATGTTTGTCATTTCAGCCATCTAGTTTATTATATGTTGTTATAGTAGCTAACCAAAACACCTGTCTTCAAGAATGTGTACTATTTACATAATAAAATGAGTAACAAATGAAGAAAATAGATATTCACACAGAGCCCTTTACAAATATTTACACAATTACACATTTTAATATATTGCAACTTTTGAGATGATGAACAAAAATTAATATTTAATATTCTGCACACACACGTGTGCATGTGTGTGTATGTATATATATATGTGTGTGTGTATATATATATACACACACACACACTTTTTTGAGATTTTTGCTATATTTTGTGTACTTGCTGGAGAGACAGAGAAATAAAAAGTGAAAAATCACCTCCTAGGGGCTGGTCATGCCAAAATCCCTTCTACCCCTTTCTCCTTTCAGGATTTTGAGCATGTACACACACACCTGTCATGAGTTTCAAGCCACCAGGTCAAGGATTTGAACTGTGGTTGATCACGTGAGAGTCCAGCACCTTAACCATCACTATACTACCCACTAGCCCCCTGTATATATATATTCCTAAGGTGAGTACTTTATATATCTGTATTTCTATAGTCTGGGATATAAATTATATCTAATGATTATTCTTCAAACTTTCTATTTCAGTCAGAAGGGTGCTAGTTAAGTGTCCTTGTGATTCGTAAGAATAAAAGATGATGCTGTATGCTCCATTCAGAGTGTTGTTCCTAAAGCAGAGCTTACATCCATTATCCTAACCACTCAATCATAGGGAAGGCACTTATTGCCACATTGTCACTGGATGGCCCTGCTCTGACCCAGAATATTCTATCTGAGACCATATTCATCACCTTTAGCATATGAGGCATAATATCTATAAGATATAATATTTAAATGGAAGGGAACTACATAAATGATGTTAAAAATAAATAAAAAATCTTCTTGTTAATGTACATTATGATTGGTCACCAATTCTAGAGGAAAAAAGTAATTAAAAAGGCAAGGACCACATTTTTTTTTTTTTTTGGAGAGGTTTTCGCTATACGGCGCGTGCGCTCTCCAGACAGACAGAGAGAGACATAGAGACAGAAAGTGAGAAATCACCCCCCAGGGGGGATGGTCACGCCGCAATCCCTTCTCCATTCTCCTCTCGGGATCTTGGGCACGCACACACACGCGCCTGGCGTGAGTTTTAAGCCACCAGGTCCGGGACTCGAACCGCGGTCGACTACGTGGGAGTCCAGTGACATAGCCATTACACTAACTACTGGTTCCCAGGACCACATTTTATTTAACAGACCAAAACAAATTTGTGTTAACACTTCAGTTCTTATAACAATTCTCACTGACTTCCACATGTATCAGAGTAGTCAATAAAGAGATTCATTCACATTCAACAGAAGCAATACGAAAATGGTGTGGCTAAGGGAATTCAAAAGAAGTAGGGGCATAGTCTCTTATGCTTGTTGCAGGTTGTCTTTAGGCTTATGCTTCTTTATATTTCTAAATGGCTACAGGAATATTTATCCTACAAGCTATGTAAAAGATTAAACAAGATTATCATGTGAAAAACCTTGTAGAAAAGAGTAAGCAAAGGTTCAACAAAGATCATACTCCTTTTCCTTTATGGAACAAATATCTGACTATAACTAATTAAACTATTGTTGTAATTATAAGGAAATAAGTTAATCCAGTTAAGTACTAATAGGACTACACATGTGTAGAATTGACTTAGGATCACCCTGATTTATTCTTTGAAAAATTAATTTGTGTCTTACTTTCTCTTTAAAAATTCTCCTTATTGTAAATCTATGCTTCTATTTATATATTTACATATTCTTTTTTATATACTTAAAATTCATATACAGATATAATCATTCAAATACCTTCAGGTTTGCTTTTGTGTTACCTTATAGATATACTAGCCACAGAATACAACATGTACTTTGAAGCTTCATAATGAAGTATAAAAAGAAAATAAATAATTGAGTCAATTGCTGATATAATTTTATTTTTGAAGAAAGTAAGATATGGAATTAGATTCATCCATTTAAGGGTTTATCATGGATTAGTTTTATAGAAAATATTTAAATTTTATTCTTTTCATCCATCCATCCAAGAGTGAAATAGTACATTTTGGTATTACATAGATGTGATTAACATATATTCTGTAATCCTTAAAACTACTGAGATTTTTGAGATAACAGTATTTTATTTTACTTTTATTTTTGCCAAAGGGTGTGTGTGCACTCACTGGAGAGAGGCAACTAAAGGGAAAGTGAGAAAAACACTCTACAGGGGGTTGGCCATGTTTCAATACCTTCTCTTCAGTTCTTCTCTCAGGATTTCCATACACACACATGCAACTGGTAAAAAGCCTCTGAATCTGGGACTCAAATCATAGCCATGTGGGCATCCAGTGCCTTATCTACTATGCCACCTGCTGGTCCAAGATAATCAGATTTTAAAAATAATTCTATAAAAGAAATTGGGGAAACAGTAGGTACTGTGGTGGTTAAGTGCTATAATCCCACATGGTTGACTGTGGTTTGAGTCCCAGACACAGTGGTTTAAAAATCAGACCAGGCACGTGTGCATGCATGCCCAAAATACAGAGAGGAGAATGGAAGAGAGGGGATTGTGGAGTGGCCATCCCCCGCGTGGTGATTTCTCACTTTTGCTCTCTATCTCTGTCTCTCTGTTTCTCTCAAGCTAGCATGTGTGCCTTATGGCAAGGAAAAAGTATTTTGTTTTTAGAAAATGTAATTTCTAATTTAAGTATTACTCTAACATTATTTTCCTTATGCAAAGTAATGTCACTCCATCAGTTACACTCTCCTAATAGGAAAGTTGGGAAAAGTTGGGCTTACGTTCTTATTTAATTTTAACTATATATCAAATTTTACTTTCTTTATACAAAAGAGTATTTTAGTCCATACGTCCTATAGTCCTGAGTAAGACATACAAACTCAATTTCATTATACAAATTGTGTTTTGTTTTCATTTGCAGATGTTTTTTTGATTGCAATGTTTGACAATTGACAATGTGAACGGGAAATGCAACATGCTCAGGGATTCTTAGAACATTCATTTTTTTGTTTTCATTTACTTTGGAAATGTGTTTCTTTATCTAGATTTAAATAGGATACAGCAAGTCTCAGGAATTATGATGTTAAAAAGGAATTCCATATTTGCATGTATGTATACATAACAAATACACAGATTTAGAAGATGATGAGCCTAAAGAAACGAGAATGTATTTTTTATACAGAGAATTATATACTGTTTCTACCTGTAAACACTACTCTTCTAAGCAAAAATAAAAATGTGTAACAGAAGGAAATAGACATCTCAAGGAACTAAAAGTAAAAAGAAGGTATAAATTGATTTTTTACATATTATGACAAAGGGGAGGGTCCCAGTCTACACTATTTAATTAGAAAGATCATTGAATAAAGAATCATTGTTCCTCGGAGTATGAAGTTCTGCATAGTCACAGAAGAAACATTTTGCCTGTATATAGTTACCTTACATCCCCAAAGATATTCAAGGAAAATTGAGAATAATAAAGGTGACTAAATGTCAGATGGGACTAATTGAGCAATGTGTAGGACAAGTATGGAGTATGCTTCAGGAAGAAAATAAAAATTAAAAGCTTACATTTAGAGAAAATAACTAATGAGAAATAATGGGACAAAAAACGATGACAGGATATATGATCAAGTGCCATTGTTATAAAAGGAAATAATAAATAAAAAGAAAATCATTTGAAATTGTCTGTATAGATAAATATATGAATACACGAAATTACTGATAACATGTTTGTAAAAACTGACCTCATATTTTCTTTTACTATATTACTTGATTTTCTAATGGCTCATAAATACACAGCTGCTCAATAACCAAGAAATCTATACTACTGCAGATTTTGTTAGATTCAAGCATATTACTATTTCAAATTTAGAGAAATTTGTTTGAATTGTATATATTCACATGCAAGAATTGTTTCAACTACAAACCTCTAGTGCTAAAAATGTAAATACATCTACAGAATTCATTGAAGCAATTACAAAAACTGCTGTCTGATAATGAAGTATACACTTAATAAAATGTTTTACTGGGTATTCAGATTCAAAGGATAATAAATACTAATGAACAGAAAGGAAACTTGAGCTATAATGTTATACATTTTTAAAAATCTGAATTATAAAAGGTACAATTTTATTTCCTTTATAGCAGATGGAAGACATTTATTATAGACATTTATAATCTTTACATGTGAAACTATTAGTATGAATCTGCATGCATGTTAAGATTATGTTGTTTAAAGATAATGAGTTTTATTCCAAAGTATTAATTTAAACTAATAGATACGTTATAAAGTGACAAAATCATATATTTCTTTTCTCATTTTTTCTGTTTTTCTTTTTTTTTTAATTAGCTGCATCATTTAGATTTTAGATCCATTATTATATCAGGTATTATGGACCTATTTGTGTACCACATCAAAAATTGTATGGCTAAAGCAAATAATTTATTTCTCAATATACTTAGTTCTAGAGTTCACCTGAGAAATACTTTTTCTTAATTTTCCCCATGTAGGTTTGTAATCTACCTAGGTTGAGCAATAACTTAGGGGTATATTCTTCTTTGTACCAGGAAAATATTGGCTGATAGTGCAAGGAACAGAAATATGGGAATAGTTTCATTCCTCATGCCTAAGAGGGACATAAATAAGATATGCTTGAGTCCAAAGCAGTATGCTAGTTTTATAACTTTTAAAATCGCATGCAAATTACTTCTCCTCCTGTTGAATCTTAATATTTTAATATTTTCTGGAATTCATTCTGTATCCTATATCTCAGCTAACAGGGTAAAACTGAGTTGGTCATTAGTTCTCTGTAATTAAATACAAATGATATAAACTAGTCATTATTTATATTACCTTAAATTCTCCAGTAAGTGTGATTCAAGTTATATTACTGTATTATTACAATTCACTATAAATAAAAGGATGTGTTCACATTAGAAATATAATTTTATAGCACTGTCTAAATGTATGAAAATCATATTATCTACTAGAAATATAAAGACTCAGTTTCCAGTATATCTCCATCAAAGATGAATGAGGATATTAATGCAATTCAATAATTAAAGTCACTTATGCCACCATCTGCTCTGCATGCTTCATGTCCCCCATCTCACCCACCCTCCTGGAGGGAGGAAGGAGAAGGCTGCTGCCCATCCATGTGCTGTGTGCTACCTGTCTGTGCCATCCACACCATGTGCTACTACCTTGCACTCTTCCCCTCCAGCTCAGCCATCAGCCACACTGGACCAGAGAGCTTTGGGTAAATTCAGGGAGTATGGCTGCTGCCTGAGGGGAATGTCAAGTAATGGGAGGGCTAACTTCCACTGCCCACCTAGCCTGCATGTTCTTTGATCGTGGCCATTCCCCGCAAGCAGCCCTTACAGAGAGAGGAGTCAAGTGGGATTCTCAGGGGGCAAAAGAGAGACAGCAGGACCTTCTGATATGCAGGTTTCTGCTTGCCAAAATAGAGAGGAGAAAATGACCTGAAGTCCATGAGGTTCATGAGTAATCCCCTCCCGACATTGCCATAGGATAAAAAGAAGAGAAACTCTCATCTGAAAATCTGAGCCCCAAAACTTTCACCATGGATTCCAGTGCTACTCCCACCCACAGACTGGAGAAACTGGCATGGACAAACACAGACTGTAGGGAAGTACATGAGTATACAGCTCCAGAAATCTCCTCCAAAAAATTAGGAAGCGAGTATGTCACAAGATGCCTAAAAATGTACACTCACAAAAACATGAGAATACTAGGAAATATCTCTCCCCCACAAGAATAAAATAACTTGTCACCAACAAAGGGTAAAACATAAGAAATTACAGTAATGTTAGAAAAATAATTCAGGATATTTGTCATAACAAAACAAATTTAGATGCAAGAGAAAATGGACAACCAGTTCCAGGAGATGAGAAAAGTATCCCATGACTTTAAGTAGGAATTCTATGGAAGTAGACCCCATAAAGAAAATCAAACAACACTTATGAAGAAAATCTCTGGTCTTAAAAGGGCAAACTTCCAATTTAGTTCAAGTCACCACAAAGAATAGAAAAGTAACAATTAAAAATGAGGACAGCATAGAGAAAATTCTAGACACCACTATGTGACTGTCTCCAGAACGGCTATTTCAGTAGACAAAGACATGGGTAAAGGCATAGAAGATGCTTTTTAATGAAATATTATCTGAAAATTTTTCAGTCCTAATGAGACATACTGATATGTAGATCCAGGGAATACAAAGAACACTAAAATTATTCAACATAAAAGGTTTTCTCCAAGGCACGCCACAGCCAAATTGGTAAAACTCAAAGACAAAGACAATATTCTAAAAATGGCAAGAGAGAAGCACCAAGTTACTTGTAAAAGTTACTCCATTAAACTAACATCAGACTTCTCAACTGAAACAATATTGCTATGGAAAGACATATTAAAAACACTGAAACAAACATATTTCAAAACCTATTTCCAGATAATCAAAAGATGAAAAGAATTTACCAATATTATACCAGGTTCTTTATAAAATACTATTGAACATTAGGAAAATCAAAAGAAAACAAGTAGAAATCAGAAAACAAGAACCAACTAAAAATGTGACTAAAAAATAAAAGTATAAGTCCACACATATTGATAAAATGTTAAATGCTAATAGATTTAATTTCCCCCAATTAAAAGACACAGATTAGTCAAGCAGATAAGAAAAAAATAATAAAAAGTACAAAACAAGAACCCTTTATATGTTGCTTACAAGGATCACACCTCTTGGAAGAAGACATACATTTACTGAAGGTGAGGGGTTGAAAAACTTATTTCATGCAAACAGAAATGAAAAAAAAAAAAGTGAAGTCATAATATTGGTATCAGACAAAATAGACTTAAAGATAAAAACAGTCAAAAGAGACAAAGAACGGGACCAGCAGTCGGCGTAATAGCCATGTCGCTGGATTCCCATGTAGTTGACCGTGGTTCGCTTCCCGGACCTGGTGGCTTAAAACTCACATCGGGTGCGTGTGCATGTGTGCCCAAGACCCTGAGAGGAGAATGGAGGAGAAGGGATTGCTGTGTGGCCATCCCCCCTGGGGGGTTATTTCTCGCTTTCTCCCTCTCTGTCTCTCTGTCTCTCTCTCTCTGTCTGACAAGTGCACGCACCCTATAGCAAAAATACTCTCAAAAAAAAAAAAAGAGAGAGAGAGAGAGAGACAAAGGACACTACATAATATTAAAAGGATTAAATCACCAAGAAGCTACAACAGGTAAAAATGTTTACACACTCCACACTGGGGTATCCAAATATATCAAAGAAAAATGGGAGAAAGACTGCTCAGTATAATGGGTGCCATAGACTGCAACATTCTAATTGAGGATTTCATCACCCACTGAGCATGTCATCCTGATAAAAAATAAATGAAGAGACACTAGGAGCTAATAGCTACCATAAACAAAGTAAACCTGAGAGACATTTTTAGAAAATTTCACCCAACAACTATGAAATACATATTTTTCTCAGCCCCACATGGAAAATTTTTGAAAATTGACTAAGGTATAAACAAACCTTTACAAATTTAAAAGTATAATAAAATATATTCAGCATTTTTTGCCACCACAAGGGAAATAAACTTGAAATCAACCACAGAAAGAGCCTTAAAAAATACACAAAAGCATGGAAAACAAACAACCTACTCCTGAACAAATTCAAAACTACTGAGGAAATTAAGACTGAAATCAAAAGGTTTATGAAAACCAATGATAGTGAACACATGAATATCCATAATCTTTGGGACAGAGTGTAGGCAGTCATAAGAGGGAATTTTATATCAATTAGTGCTCACAAGAAAAACAATATAAGGGTAACAAATAAATATACTAATGATACACCCTGAAAAAAAAAACAGAATTACTGGAAGAAAACTTTAAAAGTAGAACTGAAGTAAATGAAATAGAAAATAAAAGAATCAAAGGGAAAAAAATCAATGAAACAAAACTGTTTTTTTTTATTTTAGAGGAAAAAGTACATTGACAAATCATTAGCTAGACTAATCAAGAAAATAGATATAGAAGCAGATAAATAGTATCAATAAAAAAGTAGGTAATATTACAACAGAAATACAAAAAATAAAAAATACCACAACGGAGTATATGCCAACAAAAAAGAAAATCTAGAAAAGATGGAAAAATTACTGGACATGTCCAATTTATCTAGATTAAATTAGGAAGAAATAGAAAACCTTCATAGAGCAATAACAAGGGATGAGATTAAATCACTAATGGTCTCCAAACAACTAAAAGCTCCCAAGTCCTGATGACTTCCCTTCTAAATTCTATAAAATTTTTAAGGAAGCTTTAAGCTCAGTTCTGCGTGAACTATTTTTGTTTGTTTGTTTTTAGGTTTTTCCCATTGGGCTTACGTGCTTGCCTCACAGAGAGATATAGAGAGAGAAAGAGACAGACAGACAGACAGAGGAAAAGTGAGAAATCACAGAAAGGGGGATGATAGTGCTTCACTCCCTTTTCCATTCTCCTCTCATGATTTTGGGCATACATGCACATATATATATTTGGTGTGATTCACAAGCCACCAGGTCTGGGACTCTAGGTCAGTCATGTGAGAATCCAGCACCTTAACCCCAATGCTACTTGCTCACCCCTTCCTCATACTATTTTTTTTTTTTTTTGGAGAGGTTTTTGCTACAGGGCGTGTGCGCTCGCCAGCCAGCCAGACAGAAACAGAGAGACAGAAAGCGAGAAATCACCCCCCAGGGGGATGGCCACACCGCAATCCCTTCTCCTCCATTCTCCTCTCGGGATCTTGGGCACGCACGCACACACGCCCGGCGTGAGTTTAAGCCACCGAGTCCAGGACTCGAACTGCAGTCGACTACATGTGAGTCCAGTGACATAGCCATTACGCTAACTGCTGGTCCCTCCTCATACTATTTTTAAAGATCTCAAATGAAGGAACCCTTTCACACCCATTCTATAAAGCCTTCATCACCTTTATAACCAAAACAAAGGACATAACAAAACCAAAAAACATACAAAAGAACCCCAAAAACCTACAGAGCAATATCTCTAGTGAATACAGATGCAAAAATCCTGAATAAGACATTAGAAAATCAAATCCAACAGCACATTAAAATAATTATACACAATGAACAGGTAATCTTTAATTCAGCAATGCAAGGATAGTTCAAAATACTCAAAACAATAAATATATCACATTAACAGAAGGAAAGATAAAAAACATACAATCATATCAACTGATGCAAAGAAGCATTTGGTAAATTACAATGTCACTTCATGATTAAGCCTCTCAGCAAAATAGGTATCAAAAGGATATTTCTCAACACAGTAAAAGTCATATATTACAAACCCATTGTTAACATCATATTGAATGGGGAAAAGTTGGAAACTTTCCCATTAAAAACTGCAGTAAGATAGGACTGCTCACTTTCTCTTCTTTTCAATAAAATACTGAAGTCCTAGCCAATGTACTAAGACAAAAAGACAAAATCAGTCATTCAAATAGGAAAAGGAGAAGTGAAATTGACATAAATCATAGATGACATAGTTATATACATTGAAAATCCAAAAGAATCTACACTAAAACTTATGGAAGTGATAAATTGATTTTGTAAAGTTATAGGATACAAAATCAATAAGCAAAAATCATTAGTGCTTTTATACACCAACAATGAAAATACTGGCAGAATTGAAGAAAGCAATTCCATTTACAATAGCCACCAGAAAAGTAAAAGAACTAATTATAAATCTAACCAAAAAGGTGAAAAATCTTCATATGGAAAACAAAAAAGAAATTGAATATGATACCAAAAAATGGAAAGAAATCCCTTTTTTTGGATAAGAAGAATCAATATATTCAAAATGTCAGTTATACTCAAATTAATTTACAAATTCATTGCAATTACTGTCAAATTACTGGTGATATTCTGCACAGAAATAAAAATAATCATAACATTTGCCTGGAATTATAAAAGGTCTCCTCTCACCAATGAAATGCTGTGCAAAAAGAGTCAAGTAGGAAGCATCTCACTACCCAACCTCCAGATCTATTATAAGGTTGTGGTCATCAAAATAGCATGTAACTGGCACAAAAACAGACACATAGACCAATGGAAGAGAATCCAGAATCCAGAAATAGCCCCAGAGATATATAGTCAACTGATTTTGGACAAAGGGGACAAGACAATGCAGTGGCAAAAAGAAAATCTTTTTAGCAAATGGTTCTAGGAGAGCTGAACATCTACCTGCATAAAAATAAAACTAGGCACCAGTCTCTCGCCATTAACAAAAAACAACTCACAATGGATCACAGCCTCAACTTCTAAAACCACTGATGTAAAAAAGATATGAAAACAGTTGGAGACATTGTAGACAAAGATTTATTGCATAAGAATGCTAAGGCACAGGCAATAATCCCCAAAATAGAAAAGTGGGATTACATCAGACTAAAAAGCTTCTGCACAGCAAAGCAAAATAATTAGAGACAAACCCCAGAATGGGAGAAAATAACTGCCAACTATGCTTCAGATTAAAGAATGATAACCAGAATACACAGGAAATACAAACAGCTTGTCCACAAATCCAATTAAAAGATAGGCAAATTAGCTGAACAGACAACTCTAAGGAAGACATACAAATGACCAAAATGTATAATAAAATATGTTTAACATCACTTATCATAAGGGAAATACAAGCCAAAACTATAATGAGATACCACTTAACTCTAGTCAGAATGTCTATGATCAAGAAAATAAAGAATGACAAGGACTGGTGAGGCTATGGTGAAAATGAAAGGCTCTTATACTGTTGGTGAGAATGTATTATAAATTGATACGGGCACTACTCAGTATATACCAAATGTCTGCACTTATAAGCAGAAATGGAAAGATCTGAAGAGATAATGGTAGGAAGTACAAGTGTAGATACCAGAGACTGTATGGGAGAGGAGTAGATAGAAGGGAGTGGGTAGGAAGGGCTCAGAGAAGAAACACCTATCACACATAAGAACTTAAAGTTCTCTGATGAAAATGATGTATATGGTAGTATCCTTGATTTAATTATTACATTAATTTGCTACATCATTTGCAACATCCATTCTTTATAAAACCATATTATATAGTATAGAGATGAACAGTGATTAAATGTAAATTAAAAAACCTTAAAAAATAAAATTAGATATATGCTTGATAACATAGTTAAATGTTCTTATATATATCATGTATAAAATACATACATATATACACGTGTGTGTACATGTGTGTAAGCATGTATGTAGTAGGGCAACAAGCCATGTATGTAATTCATGGTAGGATGGGAAAACTACAAATATTCAAAGATATAAATTAAGGGTCATTAAACCAAGTATCTATCTACAGTATCCTGAGGTCTCTATATGGACTATTTCACATCAATGTATAGATGAAGAAGAAAGATAATTTCCCTCTTTTTAGGGAAGGCAGAGACTCTGTTTTTTAATATCCCAGGGTAGTGGTCACCTTTCGATTATACTGTAATTTTGTCTACAATATTAAGGAAAAATCTTAACAAAGGACTGAAAATCTGTTTACTTCATGAACAGTCACAGAGTATTTGATACCACTATATTTTTCCATTTCATCTTCCTTGAAGAAAGCTACAGAATGTTACCATTAAAACACAGTAGCTGTAATACCTCAGAGTTACTGAATATATTCAATAACACAGGAAACCAGCCAGCCATTCAACAAACATAGAAATTGGATTATCACCTGTGTGCTAGGAAGTATCACATGTGCTGACCTTACAAATAAAAACAATGTATATTTTTATTTTTGAGAATGTTTAGTTCAAAAGGGAAGCAAATCAATGCACTGCTATTTGATATAATTCTTATCACTGTAAAAACAATGTATTATGGAAGCAAAAAGGAGAAAATGACTATTTCTATTCAGTGAGCACCAGAAATACTTGATATGTATATCATATTAGAAATAAGAGCTTATTTGGTAAAGAAGACAGATAAAATGTATTTGATTATTTCATTCAGAGGAAAAAATGTGAAATGCCAGAATTGTGAGAAGCTTCTGCATACATTATTTCACATATTCATTCATTCAACACATATTTTTTGAATAACACTTCTATAAAAAACACTAGCAAAAAAAAAAAAAGGAACATGCATAAAGGGCTTTGGAAAGTAGAGTGTTTTAATTAAGTTTAAAAAAAATAGGTAAGAAAGAAAGATTAGACCAGCAGGTAAAAGATCATGTAAATTACATTAAGATTTTTGGAATATATTCTGTAGGCAATGGTGCAATGTTTTTGTTTAAGACAGGGTCTGAGTATGTTGGAATCCTTCTGCCTCAGCCTCCCAGCTGAGACTACAGGTACATGCAATCATGCCACTCTTTTTCAGACAGGATATTGCTATGTTGCTCAGGCCAGCCTTGAGCTGGCGATTGTCCTTCCTAAGCATCCCTGAGTCACTAAGACAGACAATACCACGCTTAGTCTTTAAGTTGGTCCAGAAATTAACCCCAAATGCTTCATGTGGCTCCAGCCTGAGCAGCACAGTATCTTAACAGCATGCACCACTATGAATGAACCAACCAAGCAATGTTTTTAATCAAGGAATGACATAACTGATTGGTATATTAGAAAGGTATTACTGACTATATCAACAACAAAAAAAGTCAATCAATGAGACTAGAAACTGTTAAAAAAAAAAGAACAGAAAGTTTGCTATAAAATCCAACAGGAAAGATGAATACAGTCTGAATGACTTTGTTACACAGATGATGAAGAGGAGAAAGAAAATTGAAGAGATGTGTCTAAGATACAATTTTAAAAGAATCTCAGCTTACTTTATATGGGGAGTAAGGGAAGACTCAACTTTGAGGCTGCTCTATAGGTTTCACTGGAAAGTGTTGAAGCAGTAAAGGTGTGAGCAGAATTCACTCTCTGATTTTGAAGATGGATACTAAATTAAGAAACTAAACAAAATGCTTAGAGAATAGGATGTTTTAAACAAATAGATTTTCATTTTTCTTTCTTTCTTTTTCTTTTTCTTTATTTTTTTAAGAGAGAGATGCCATAGGACATGTGCACTTGTTGGAGAGAGAGAGAGAGAGAGATAGAGATACAGTTAGAAGGAAAGCGAGAAATCATCCCTAAGGGAGAATGGCCACACCACAATCCCTTCTTCTTTTCCTTTACTCTCTTAGGGGAATCTTAAGCATACACACACACACACACACACACACACACACAAAGCGGGGTGGGGTTCTCTTTTTTTTTTTTTTTTTTTGAAGAGGTTTTTTAGGACGTGTGTGCTCACCAGACAGACAGAGAGAGAAAGAGAGACAGAAAGTGAGAAATCACCCTCCAGGGCGGATGGCCACGCTGCAATCCCTTCTCCTCCATTCTCCTCTTGGGATCTTGGGCATGCACGCACACGCGCCCGGCATGAGTTTAAGCCACTGGGTCTGGGACACGAACTGTGGTCGACTACCTGGGAGTCCAGTGACATAGCCATTATGCTAACTGCTGGTCCCAGCCTGGTGTGGTTTTCAAGCCATGAATTTGTGACTCAGACTATAGTTGGTCATGTGGGAGTCCAGCAATAAAACCGCCATTACCATCTGCTAGCCCCAACAAGTAGATTTTCTGACAAAGTGAAATCTGAACTAAATTCATAGTTGTTAAAAATTCTGTTCTATAAGAATATTCTAAAGAAAAAAAAAGCAAAGAAGACTGAAGTTTCAAAATGCAACCATGTGGGTGGAGAGTGAATGAGCAACCATGAGTTCACTTGTGTGGGAGAGACGGCAAAAAATGAAGAGTTGTAGTAAACTCAGAACAGTATTTTAAAAATCAAATAATAAAGCTGGGGGAGAGATTGATGCTGGAGAAAATAGTATATTTGAGTATCCTCAAATTATTTACTATAGAGCAGTGGTTCTCATCTTTGCTGTCCATTAGAATCATTTAACTTTATTGTTTAGTTCACATGAGGTCCTTTAATGCTAAGTCAAGACTCTGCAGCCAAGCTGAACAGTATTTAAACTGAAGCTCTGTCAGTTAGCCATGAAACCTTATACATGAGAGCCATGTATGCTTTACCCAAAAATCAAGGGTGATACCATCCATTCACTGAATTTATGGTTATATGCAAAACTGTATAAAGATGCTTCTCATGGTGCTGATAACAGTAAGTGCTTTATAGACAACATCTGTATCTCTCACCACCAATTGTACTTAAAATACCACATCATCTTATGTTTTATCATACAAAAGTTGAAGTCACAATAGTGAAGGATGTCTCGGGGAGAATGTATGGAACATCATCATAGGCATGCACATACAAGCCCATGTGTATATGGAGAACCTGGATGCAAGAACCTAGAAACTTCCTATGTGGATCCAGCACTATAGGGCATTGCATTAACACAGCACTACCATAGCTGGTCCCAAAAAGCTTAATTTTTAAGGGTGACTAAGGACACAAGGGAATAACTTGAGGAGAAAGAATAAATATAAAAATTATGAAAATAAGTAAAGAAGTCAATTAATAAAAATGTTGAAGATATATGATAAAGGAAACTCATACACTATGACTTCATTGTGAAGAGAAGAAACAGAAATTATTCAGAAATAGGAGTATGCAGGCTGGTGTTACACAAAATTGAAGACGAGGAGAAAGGAACATAGAGAGAATCCCATAGATATTGTAGGCTGGTCTATGCTGTAAATTGCATTTATTGAGGGTGAGGATCACTTAAATTCACTTCAGTATTTTTCAGTCTTTAAGAGATTATTTGATATATGTCTCTTGATGTGAACTATAACTTGTTCAAATTAGTGAACATGTTTATTCTGGGAGAAGAAATAACTGAAGGAAAGAATGTCAAAGTAGATAAGGGGAAAGTTTTAGGAGCCAAGGGAAAAACAATTCTGTGAATGAGGGTACATCTCAACAACGTACAGTTTCATGTCTTTTTTATGTTCCTTCTCTTGCATTATTTCACCTCCCCTGAAAAGTAGACTTAATGGAAAAAGAATAAGTTGAAATAAAGTGTCTGAGCTGCAGAAAAATAGGCCATGCTTTGCAATCAAAACCTTTCCTGGGGCCAGCAGGTGGCATGGTGGTTAAGGCACTGGACACTCCCACATGACCTACCACAGTTTGAGTGCTGGACCTGGTGGCTTGCTTTCTCGCTTTCCTTCTCTTTCTGTGTGTGTCTCTCTCTGGTCAAATTAAAATAAACTAATGAATAATATTAAATCAATAATTCTTTAAAAAGAAAAAAATCGTTTCATATTCTTCTGGTACTAGAATTTAAGGCAAAATGAAGACCACATTTACTAGTATACTAGTTCCAACTATGGCTCTAGACAAAACGCAAATAAGTAAAAATTGTTCTGCAATTTTCCTCTACCTCTTCCCAAACTGTCATTCCCTGATACCATTTTTTATAATAGTTTCTCATATATCCAAACTGTTTCTCAACACTCAGAATGTATGATTGCTTAGTATGTCTAGTTAGAATATTATTCTTATAAACAAATAAATTGGGACCTTTACTATACTTTCTTGTGGTTATTAAGCTGAATCTAATTCCATTGGGGAAAAAAATACAACTGAGAGTATCAAGCAAAAGTGCATGGGAGTGTCAGCTCAATGTGTTCCTTTTTCGAAATGCAGTTCACAGCTCACCCTCTGCACAGTACATGAACAGTCTTATCTTTGTGGAATTGACAAAGAGCATTAAATCTCAGGGACCTTTTTAAGTACACTAGGTCATCATCTCTGAAATGGAGTTATACATAAGATAAAAATTGTATCATCTTAGAAAATGCAATGGTAATAGAGTAGGAAGATGGATTAAAGCAATATTACAATCAGAATGTGAATTATTACACTAAGGGGGGGAAAAAGCATGACTGTGGATTCTTATTTTCAGCACCAAGAGCAATCAGTGCTCCCTTCATCACTATGAGACCCTTACTTGTACATATCCTACCCCCCAAGGAGTCAGCAAAGGAGCAGATGCTCCATAATCTGCAATTCACAATATCCGCATACATTTGTGTCACTGGAGTAATCCCATTTGATCATATTAGTCTTTGATCTGGCAGTTTGCATGTGCAGGTGGCTAAGACATTGTCTTATTGGCCACTTTGTATCAGACCCAACAGGAAGTCCCCCTGGGATTTCACGTCTACATCAATGCCTCCAGTTAGGTATTCATTTCATTTCTAAAACCTCTATCATACCTCTCCAGCTCTCATATACAGAGACATGATGCACCTTGCTAAGGCATTTTTCTCTATTAAATGTGCTTCTTAATGCCCATAGTGCAGATGCATGGTATATATGTTCATTTTCCCTAAATTGTATTTTAATAAATTACATTTCTCTTAATATTAAAAGAAAGACTAGTCTCTGGTATTGTGTTTAAAGGGCTTTGAGAGGCTACATTACAAATATTCATCTTTTTAGTATGGAGTGAGGGTACCCAACCAAAAATGGACCTTTAATAAATATTTTTATGTTTCATTTATGATTTCTTATTTACATTCCATCACTGCAGATCTCTACAGTGTATGATGTGACTTGGAAAATTATGCATGCAGTACGTGATAATTAAATGGTGGACATCACCTAGACATCATTTTCAACAGAGAATTTTACATTCTGTGTCTGTTAAGTGTATCTTCCCTGAGTCCCTCCTACTCACCCTCTATTCTCCACTCCACTCCTTCCAGTTTCTGGTATCTGCATTTGTCTTCCCTACTATTGTATCTTCAGATCTTTCAACTTCTGCCACAGAGTGCAGATATTCTGTATTTATTGAATGGGGATATTCAGTGTTTGTTTTCATTCTAGTCCACTTTGCTTAGCAGTAAATCTATATTTATCCACTTTTAGTCAAATGACAAGGTCCCATTTTTCCATATTGTTGTATAGTATTCTATACTATTGACTGTTTCATCTGCTCATCAGTTTTTGGGCACTGAGATGGGTCCCCTGTTTAGCAATTGTGAATAATGCTGCAGTAAACATGAGTGTGCAAATGTCTTTTCAATGGAATGTTTTCCTATCTTTTGAGTAAATACCATGGAGTAGGATTACTGGGTAATATGGTAGTGTGGTAGCTCCAGTTTTAGTCTTTTAAATCTATTGGTTTCCACAGTGACTGTACTAATTTACATTCCCATCAACAGTGTAGGAAGGTTCCCTCTTCACCATAGTCTCACCAATCCTTGCTGTACTTAATTTTTATGATTATAGATACTCTGATCTGGGATAAGTAGTATCTCATGTGGTTTCAACCTTGCATTTCCTCATGTTAAGAGATGATGAACATTTTTTTTTCATATGCATTTTGGTCATTTGTGTGTCTTCCTTACAGAGTTGTCTATTTAGCTAATTTACCCATTTTAAAATTATATTATTATTACTTTTTGTGTGGGTGAGCTGTTTGAGTTCACCAAACATTCTAGTAACCATACTTTATCTGAAGCATCATTTGCAAATATTTTCTCCCATTCTGACTGTCTCTTTACTCTAATTGGTATTTCTTTTGCTGTGCAGAAGTTTTCAGTTTGATGTAATCCCACTTTTTTATTTTGGCAATTATTGTCTATGTTTTAGAGGTTTTACTTAAGAAATACTTGCCTACTCCAAGGTCTTCAAGTGTTTCCTCTCCATTTTCCACTAGTAGTTTTATAGTTTGAGGCTTTACTATATAATATTTTATCTATTTTCAGTTGAAATAAACTATTTTTAAAGTTGTTTCTTTCTTCTGTGAGCAAGAGAGACAGAAGCAGAGAGACAGCCATCAATAGGTGATCGATGCCACAGCCTCTTCCTAGCTTTAGTCAACTCCAGTTTATGGACACTTGTGTACCTGGTATACTCAGGAAGGTCTCCAGATGTGAATTTAGAATGCTTCCATAACAGTCAGTTTCACAAAACTTTGCATTTTACTGCTGCACTACCCATTCAACTTCAATCCTTAATGAATATTTGTCAAAGACATTTTTAATGTTGTAAAATATATGTAACATAAAATGAACCAATTTAAACTTCTTTTTTAAAAATTTCCATAGGACACGTGCACTCACTAGAGAGAGAGACAGACAATAGATAAAGAAGAGAAGAAGAGATATCACTCCCTGTGGGAATGACCATGAGGCAATCCCTTCTCCTCTATAATACTCTCAGGATTTGGGGGATGCACACACATGCATCTGGTATGATTTTCAAGCTGCTAGTTTCAGGACTTAAATTACACAGTTGACCATGTGGAATGCAGCTGACTTAACCTTCATGCCACCTACTGGCTCCTACTTGGAACAATTTTAAATGTATAATTCAGTGATGTTAAGTAATTCACATAATTGTGCAACCATCACCACTACCTAGCCACTGAAATTTTTCATCATCCCAAACTGCAATTCTATGTATTAAACACTAACTTTTCATCCTTCCCTTTCTCTAGCCCCTGTCTACCACCATTCTATTTCCTGTCTTTATGAATTCAATATTTTAGGGTACCTCATATAACTGGATTCATACAATAGTTATCCTGTGTATCTGCCCAATTTTAATTAGCATATTTCCAGGGTTCAGCCATATAGTAGCATGTATCACAATTTCATTCCTTTTAATGCTGAATTATATTTCACTGTATGTAATACATGAAATTATCTTTATCTATTTGTCATCAGACATTTGGGCTGTTTCTATCTTTTGGCCATTGGAATAATGCTTTGAGTATCTGATTTCAATTCTTTTGAGTTTATGCCTAGAAGTGGAATTGCTGGATCACATAGTAGTCCTGTTTACACTTTTTTAGGAACTGTGTTACTCTATCCACAGCAGCTGTACCATTTCGCATTTGGATCAGCAATGATAAAAGGTTTTAAGTGTTTTACATCCTTGCCAACACTTCCTATATCACACATTCTCATATGGGCCTACCAGAGAGAGAGAGAGAAAGCAGAGAGCGAGAGAAAGGACCTTAAACTCCCTAGTGGGGTGTGGTTATGTTGTAACCCTATTTCCTCATTTTTCCATTCTGTCCAAATATGAGGCATTCTTGTCCTTGTGCTGATTTTTTTTCCAGCTGCCATGGCTGGGATTCAAACCACAGCCAGCTATGTAGGTTCCGGCTTTCTATGCACTGCATTTAAGAACTGGACTAAGGGTCCAGTCAAATGTACATATAAAAACAACAATCCTAATAGAAGTTGACAGCAGTTTGCGTCCCGGACCCGGTGGCTTAAAACTCATGCTGGGCATGTGTGCGTGTGTGCCCAAGATCCCAAGAGGATAATGGAAGAGAAGGGATTGCGGCATGGCCATTCCCCCCCAGGGGGTGATTTCTCACTTTCTGTCTCTCTGTCTCTCTCTGTCTGTCTGGCGAATGCACGTGCTCTATAGCAAAAACCTCTCAAAAAAAAAAAATGAGTAAGTGAATTCACCTCCTCATGTGAAGGAATTCAAAGTTAGGGAATGGAGTGGTACCATTGGATCTATGTTATTTCTTACATGCCTATGTCTTAGAAGATGATGTTTACTGTATTGTCCTCTCTGAATATCTAGAAATTCATCAAGGATGAGTTCCGACTCTCTTGGTGTTTTTGTTTTGTTTTGTGTGTGTGCATGTGCGCTTCACATTATCATTACCTTCTTGGTCAGATTGAGATTATCCATTTCTTCCTAGGACATGCTAATATCTCTAAAGTTGTAAAATTATACTCAGTATGTTCATGATAATGATCCAGCTAAGTGGTAGCTGTCTATTGAAAATCTAATGGCTTATGTTATTAGCATGTCCATTAAAACACTTTCATTCACTACTTCATTTATTCTAAATTTTACTGAGAGTTTATTTTTTCCCAACACTTGCCTAGACACTAGAAATATTTTATAACTGTTTTATTGAAGAGAGTAGCCTCTAGTTGCATGTGTGTATTCACTATGTAAAATGTGACTACTTTGGTTGAAACTATAATTAAAAATAAGCACAATAAAAATTTAGTGTCTTTGTCATCCTTGCACATTTTAAGTGCTTAATAGGCACAAGTAGCTATACACTGAGAAATTATTTGTCACCTTTGTCCCAGTTACACTAAGTATGGTAATTGAACTTAATACATAAAGATTGCTTGTACTAAAGGGTAATATAAGTAAGTGCTAAGTCTTACTTAAATACAAATGAGAGATGAGCTTTCCATGACAAAATTAGGAAGTACTTCAAAGAGGAAATATAACAACAAAGTTAGATCATCAAGGATAATAAGACATTATCAGATAAGAAAGGAAAAAGATTTTAAGAAAGGAGAAGGGAAAAATCAATCAGTGGAAACAAATGTGGTGTGTGGATAGATGGGATAAATGCATAGTGTATATTACTGGTCAGGCTGTATATACCTAAGGAAGATGTGGGAGAAATGGAGAAAACTTTAGAAAGGATATCCTGTTTAACTAGTAAAACATTAAGACTTTATATAATATAAAAAAGGCACAAAAAAGTATGAATAAGCAAAGGCACACCATGAATTTGTCCATTTCCAAATGTAATCTGTTTGATCAGAATTGTAACAACAACAAAAAAGCATTAAAAGGAAGAAATTAAAATTAATAGCCTGGGTATAATTTTCATTTAGTGTAGATTTTTTTTTTTTCAGATAGATTCATGTGATTCACTCATTGGAAAAATGAAGCCATTCTTAAAACTCTCTTAATACCTAACAGTTAAGTAACACAATACTTGCTGAGCAGAGAGCATGCTTGCTTGGTATGTTGCTTATTACGGAATTAAAAAAGAGATTCTTACAAATGCTAACTGTGAAGTGAAGTCATTTTATAGTCCTCCTACTTCTTCACTCCAGAGTAAACTTTAACATACTCTATTGAATGTGCTGCAGCGATTTCCTTTCTAAAGTTTCTGTAGTTGGACTAATATTTAAAGTGCTTACTCAAGGGTTACACACTGATCAGAAGCTATTGCTTCTGCTGAAACGTCATTCTGCATCCGGGTTATCAATTACTAAGCAAGTGGTCAGGCATGCCACATTCCTGGAGTAAGGCATGATACTTCCTTCCATTCATTAAAGTTTATTTCTCAGATTTACCTTTGCTAGAGTCTTTTAAACAAGGGAAGCATGGCTTTAGGATATTCATTAATTCTGTATAAAGAATTAAAACAGTACATTATGCTAGGTGTAGCTAAGGACTTAGTACACATGAACAATTTACATACAATGTAAAAGAGATTATCCAGTTTGTCATTAAAGGCATTGGTTTTTAATTCTGACTGAATATAATCTGATTTTGTTTGAAGTCTTAATTAATACTTTTCACTTTGGTTCATTAACATTGTGATGATTCAGTCAGTTCACTGTTCACATATTAACCTGGCAGACAGAAACAAGGATCTCCAATAAAGACAGAGGCCAAGCAATCATATAGGTAAGGACAGTGACAGTTCACCCACATATGGAACATCTGTATATGGTAGTTGCATTTCTAAGCATACACATACAAAATAAATTGATTTCAGATAGATCACAATACCTGAATGGAAAACTAAAACTAAGCTTTTAGGGGAAAAGTATGAAAATATTTTATGGGCTTACATAAAGAATGGTTTCTAGAAAAAGATATGAAAAGGACAACCAGACACAGCTTTAGTGGCACACAGGTAACATCACTGTCTGGGAGGCTGGAAGTCACAAAGGAGCTACCTTCAGTTGAGCACAACTGTAATCCTAGCTAACTGGAAGGCTGGAGCAGGACAATTATGATGCGGAGATACGCACCAAAAATACCTAGCTCTGTCTCTTGCCCTTCCTTTCTCTTTCTCAATCTCATAACAGGAAAAAAAAAAAAAGACAAATATTAAGGAAAATAAATGTTAATGAAGCAAATTATATATTATTGTACTAAAAAAAGATATATAAAAATATCTTCTAACCAAAAAAGAGAAAAAAGATGTAATATAGGAAGAAATATTGTCAATATATATATATACAAAAAAATAATTAAACACTACGATATATAAAAGATATATGTGGGACCAGCAGTTAGCATAATGGCTATGTCGCTGGACTCCCATGTAGTCAACTGCGGCTCGAGTCCCAGACCTGGTGACTTAAACTCATGCCGGGCGTGTGTGCATGTGTGTTCAAGATCCTGAGAGGAGAATGAAGGAGAAGGAATTGTGGCGGGCCCCCCCCCGGGGGGGGGGGGGGTGATTTCTTGCTTTCTGTCTCCCTGTTTCTCTCTGTCTTTCTGGTGAGTGCATGCATTCTATAGCAAAAACTTCTTCCCCAAAAAAAGAAAAAAAAAAAGATATATGTAGACCTATAAGTATATGAAACTTATATGTAAATCTATAAGAAAAGAATAATTTGTCTAAATAGAAATATGGATTAAAGATATATTTAAGAAATTCACAGTAGATTAAATCTAAATGTTCAATGAAAAGGTGCTCACTGATAATAATCAGAAAAGATAAAATCCTTCAATGGGCAAAATTAAGAAATATGGAAATAATAAATACTGAGATACATAATATAGATACCTTCACAAATATGCTTGAAACTATAAATACTATAAGCACCACCTGGGATAGCTAGAGAATATCTTGGTGGGGGGAGATGAAAAGAAAAAGGAGGGACTCTCTCCACAAAATCAATCAATTTTATTACTAGAAGTATAGTTAAAAGAATATGGACATGTGAGGTTTGTGCAAAACAATACAAAAACAAAAGAATGAGCAAAAACCAGCAAAACAAACAAAAACCCTGCTATACCATTTTTCATGGTGGGAAACTACAAATATAAGAAAGGGAAACATCAATTACAGTATATTTAGAAAAGGGAATACTATACAGCAATATTAATCAATGAAGCAGGTTGGCCTGTAGCAATCTAAATAAATCACACACACACAAAAAAAATACTAATAAGGATGCACAACATCTGTTATAATTTCTTCTAATATCTTAGTTCTTTGATATAATATCATATATAATTTAAGGATGTAATAGCCATGGTAAGATCAAGAGAAAGTACATGGAAATAATATAGTGAATTTACAATACCAGTTACCTTTGGCGGGAGATACAATTTGGAAACATACACAGAAAGAGTCATTTTTATATTTAATGTGCAATTAACTACTCTGCATGGTCATCAAATGCATTGATTACACTGTTTTCCAACCTTGCCAAACAAGCATGCCATACTAATACAATAGAAGGTAAGAGTCATAGGTACTTTACACAGCATCACCTCAACTCTAAAAGCCTTCTTCACATGCAATTACTAAAATTCTGCTATGGCAAATGTGCCTCTCTGATGAAGGACTAACATATTCTAACTCCTATACACCATGATCCAATCTTACTTTGAAGCACAATAAACCAGGAAGGCATGATCAGAGCTCTTAGTAAGATCTAAGAAGCTATGCTAATGTCTCAGTCACTGATTTCTAAATAGGGACCTAGCTGAGTGGGGAAACATTGTTGCGATAAGCTTTACATGTCAGGTTATACCTGAAACACTATTAAACTGTGGATTCCAGTGCCCTATCCCACATATTCTATTACAATAATTCTTGTGGGAGGTCCGAGTTACTTTGGTCAATTCTGAGATTCTTTTGGTTCAATACCCAAAGTTTGAAAACACTACTTCTGGAAATTTATATTCTGTCTTAATCCCTCCATGCCGCTATATAACAAAGTATCATAGACTGGGTAGTTTATAAACAACAGAAATTAATTTCTCACAGTACTGGATTTTGTTAAGTCCAATATTAAGGTTCTGGGCCTACTTCTTCTTTCATTAAGCAGTGATCTCATCATTCTCACATGGGGAAGGAGAAAGAGAACCTTCCAGACCTTTTCTAAAAGGTCACTATCCAATTCCTGAGGGCTCTGTTCTCAAGACTTAATCACCTCCCAAAGACCCACACCTCCTTAAAACATGAACTTGAAGCTTAGGATTTCAACATACAAGCTTGGTGGGGAACACAGTCTAATGACGAAGATGAACATGTGAGTACAATGGAATTTCAGAGTCATTATTAAGAAAGGAAGAAATATTTTAAGTCTATTTTATATATTTGCTTAGTATGAAGGTCCTCACAGAAGAGGTAATGGTTGTTTTGCTTTTTCAAACTGTCAGAACAAAAAGAAAGTGAGCACCATTTGGGGCAGAAGTTCTAATGAATGCAAAAAGGAACAAACTATCCTGAGTACTTGAGAAAATACAAGCAAATTTTCATAGTAATCGATATTGCTGAAGACTGAAGTGGCAGTCAGAGTTCAGATCACAGAGTACCTTGAATGATATGATGAGGGGTTTATACTTCATTTTTGCTCTTGAAAGATGGCTTAGGCAAACATATTTAAGTGGTAAGAAGGGAGATGATGTCATCACACACAAGACTGATTTCAGAAAGTAGAAGTAGAAATTGAGGGCAGATCCATGGAAAGAACAGGTGAAGTTCGAGGAAAATAACATCATCGGTTATTTTATTTTATTTTTTTTTACATGTTTTAATTACTGGAATGTAGAGGATGAGGCAGAAAACTGTGCCAAAGGTAAATTTGTATGAGTGTATACTGTGCTATTTATAACTTGAAAATCTAAAAAGGAGGAAGAATGATTATGTGTCATTGAATTTTTTCCTATAACAAAATGTCCTTTAAAATATTTGTGATAAGGTCCAGCTGTTATATTGCAAGTAGGAGAGCACCAGTGCACAGGGACTGAAGCAATGGAAGAGGCCTGGATTTGGTTCCTGGCCCAATCTAAACAAGCCAGGCTTGGTGACAGGCACCTGTGGTGATGGCAAACCGGGAGGCTAGGGCAGGAAGACTGATGTGGCAAGCCTATGTTGAAAATACTGCCCCTCCCACCCACATTCTCTCTTTTTTTTTTTTTTTTTTTTTTTAAAGTATTTATTTTGTGGGGAACCAGCAGTTAGTGTAATGGCTATGTCGCTGGACTCCCACGTAGTCGACCACAGTTCGTGTCCTGGACCCGGTGGCTTAAAACTCACGCCGGGCATGTGTGCGTGCGTGCCCAAGATCCCGAGAGGAGAATGGAGGAGAAGGGATTGCGGCGTGACCATCCCCCCTGGGGGGTGATTTCACGCTTTCTGTCTCTGTCTCTCTCTGTCTGTCTGGCGGGCGCACGCGCCCTATAGTGAAAATCTCTCCAAAAAAAAAAAAAGTATTTATTTTTATATTTAATCATTGTGTATCATTCCAGCATACCAAATTCGTTTTTTTCCATCATGAATACACTGCATATTGGTCCAGACAAACCCATTTACCATATACATTATAATCAACAAATTTCTTTCCATTTTGAGTCCCTTAAATGGTTTGCTTCTTTCTTCTCCCTCATGATTCCTTTCCTTTCAATCACCCCGTTTACCACCCTCTTCCCCCACTGTCTCCAGTATCATCATTACTCTCCATCCTTTTATACTGTCAAATATTTCAGCTTATACCATAGAGTGTGGACATTCAGTATATATTGAGTTGGGACATACTATGTCTTTCTTTCATTGACTGGCTTGCTTCACTTAGCAGTAAATATTCCATATTCGTCCACTGTTTATCAAATGCCAGGATCTCACTATTTTCTTAAGACTGAGTAGTATTATGTAGTGTATATGTTCCACATTTTTTCAATCCATTCATGTGTTCATGGACATTTGGGTTAGTTGCATGCCTTAGCAATTGTGAATGATGCTGCAATAAACATGGCTGTGCGAGTGTTTTTCTGACTGTTTTCCTATCCTTTGAGATAACCTGGAGTGGAATTGTTGGATCATATGGTAGTTGTATTTGTAGGTCTTTGAGGAACTTCCATATAGCGGCTGCACTAATTTATATTCCCACAAACAATGTAGGAGAGTTCCCTTTTCACGACAGTCTTGCCAGCATTTATCATTGTTTATTTTTCTAACCTTGGCCATTTTAACTGGGGTTAGATGGTAGCTCATTGAAGTTTTCATTTGCATCTCCCTTATGATAAGAGATGTTGAAATTTTTTTTTTTTTTTTTTTGGAGAGGTTTTTGCTATAGGGCGCGTGCGCTCGCCAGAAAGACAGAGAGAGAGACATAGAGACAGAAAGCGAGAAATCACCCCCCAGGGGGGGATGGTCACGCCGCAATCCCTTCTCCTCCATTCTCCTCTCGGGATCTTGGGCACGCACGCACACGCACCCTGCGTGAGTTTTAAGCCACCAGGTCCGGGACGTGAACCACAGTCGACTACGTGGGAGTCCAGCGACATAGCCATTACACTAACTGCTGGCTCCCAGATTTTGAACATTTTTTAATATGCTTTTCGGCTGTTTGTATGTTTTCATTAGAAAGTTATGTTGTCTTTTCAGCTCATTTGCCCATCTTTTAAATTGGTCATCTCTCTAAAAAAAAGAAATCTATTTGTGATACATCTCTAGGTGGAGATATAAAATAGACCTCAAGAAATATATGTGTGGCAACCAGGAGCAATGTATGAACTACCAATGTAAGATTTGGTTTTTAATTTTGAAACTCTTGAAAAGTATCAAAATGCCTAGATAATAAGAAAACAATAAGGGTTAAATGTAGAAATATAATGAGCAAATAGAAAATTTTAAATGTAGAAATATAATGAGTAAATAGAAAATTATAATTGACAGGGCCAGCCCTGTACTCTGGTAGTTAAGGGAGCCAGATCCCATGTGGCTAACTATGGTTCAAACTCTGGTCCCTTCAGCTTTGAAAGACACATTAAGAACATGTGTATTCTGGGACCAGCAGTTAGTGTAATGGCTATATCGCTGGACTCCCATGTAGCTGACCACGGTTCAAGTCCTGGAACCAGAGGCTTAAACTCCCAGACCCAGTGACTTAAACTCTCACCTGGTGCATGTGTGTGTGTGCCCCGGATCCCAAGAGGAGACTGGAGGAAAAGGGACTGAGGCATGGCCATCCCCCCTGGGGGTTATTTCTCGCTTTCTATTTCTCTCTGTCTTTCTGGTGAACGCTCGTGCCCTATAGCAAAAACCTCTTAAAACAAACAAAAAACATGTGTATTCCTGCCGTATCCCACCACAGGGAGGTTTTCAGAGACGAGAAGCTTAGGCAATTTCATGGTAGAGAAAGGACATGAACTACCCTTCACAATGAGTAGGACTTGACCCAGTGAAGGAGATGATCTTCCAGATCAGAGAAGCTGTGTGTGTAGAAATATGAAGGTGGAGGTAGAGAAACCCTGACTGGAAATATCATTAAGGATCTTCTAGGGCAGGAAGATAGACATAAGCAGGAAAGGGAAGATCTAGAGGTCCACTGGCACCACTCATAGGTAAATCTCCAAACAGATCTTTCGTGCAGTTGAGTGCTGGGGCCAGCACAAGGGACCTTCTATAACTTGGAAGCACTTTACCTAACTTGGAGTGTGCTCCATGCTGGGCCTGGCTGTCCTCATTAACATATTGTTTTCACTGAGGTTTTTCAGACCCTTCTTATGAGTCTTGCTAAGGTACTCACTATAAACTACTACATAATGAGGCCAGTGGAGTATGTACAGGACTGACAGGAAGAAAAGGAAAAATCCAATCAAAACTGGGCAGAAGAGGGAGGGGCCCACAGAAACTCAACATAAACTCAACACAGAAACCGCTGGGACTGATATCCCTCTTCCAACAAGTTTGCTCCTATTTCTCCAGAGTTTACTTTTGTTTTACCCTGCTACGAAAGCCGTATGCTTTGATTTTACATTGGGATAAAACTTTATTGTTCCACTATACTTCTTTTTCTTGGCTGAATTCTTTCTTCTAAGAAGATAAGAACCAAGGTCATAGTCTGTGCCCTGAAAGATCTTTTCTAGACTTCCTGAATATATTATGCAAATTTCAAAGTAAATAATGAAGGTCCTCAGTTTCTACTGTAAGGTCCAATCTCCAAAAATGATAGTTGGGTTGAAGGGTGAGGGCAGGCTTACTTACTAAAGAACTTATTCATTGACTGTGAGATCTTTGGGAAGTCACTGATCATAGAAGTTCATTCTGGGAGAAATGGAAAGAATTATTTTAGTATGAAACCAATATCTAGAAGACTCAAACAATTACGAATCCAAAAATAAGATTCAAAGATTAATTAACTCCTGTTTTAAATGTAAGGGGAAAGAAATGTATAAGGAAAATTCAAAAACTCGTGGAAAAAAATAGAATTAAAGTACAAATTTATGGGATCAGCAGTTAGTGTAAGCTATGTAACTGGACTCCCATATAGTTGACCACGGTTTGAGTCCCAGACCCGGTGGCTTAAACTCACACCAGGCCCGTGTGCATGTATGCCCAAAATCCCGAGAGGAGAATGGAGGAGAAGGGATTATGGTGTGGCCATCTCCCCTGGGGGATAATTTCTTGCTTTCTGTCTCTCTGTCTCTCTGTCTTTCGGGTGAGTGCATGCTCCCTATAGCAAAAACCTCTCAGAAAAAAAAAAAAAAAAGTATAAATTCATTTGATGCAAAAACTTGAATCCATACATAGATTTTTCCATTACACACATTTTCTGAGATATTTAAAGACCTACTATGTTCAGTAAATGGAAGAGACTGATTCATTGAAAAACCTGGTGGGCTAACCCATGGCAAGGTAGTTGAAGTGGCTGGGTCCCACATGACCTACTGCATGGTCCAAGTCTGGACCTGGTGGCTTAAGAACATTTCAGACATGTGTATTTGTGCCTAAAACTCTGAGGTGAGGGAGAAATAGAGAAGGGATTGTGTCATGACCATTCCCCTTGAGAATGAAAATGGTCTCATTCTCTCTTTCACATTTTGCTGAACCTCTCTGAGGTTCAGGCTCTTCCTTCATATGTTAATGAAATACAGTAGAGTGTATTTCAAAAAGGCTGTTGTGGGACCAGCAGTTAGCATAATGGCTATGTCCCTGAACTCCCATGTAGCAGACAGTGGTTTGAGTCCTGGACCCAGTGGCTTAAATTCACGCCAGGTGCATGTGCATGCGTGCCCAAGATCCCGAGAGGAGAATGGATTGTGGCCCCCCTGGGGAGTGATTTCTCGCTTTCTATCTCTTTGTCTTTCTGGTGAAGCACATGCACCCTGTAGCAAAAAAAAAAAAAAAAAAAAAAAAAAAAGGTTGTTGTGAGGGTTAAGTGAAATAACTAACATGTTTGATCAGTTTTCTCCCATGTAGCCTTGGATAAATTAGTTTCTTTTCTAGGTCCTTGGTTTCCTACAAAATTAGGAGAACCAGTTGTTCCATACAGCGTTGATTTTACATATATATAATTTGGAGGGGGGTAGATGATAAATGTATCAAAACCAATACTGCTCACTTCCAATAGCAAGTATACAGACAAGGAATTATGTGGCTGGGTCAAAATCTAGTCTACTGTATGCTATTATGGTTTTTGTTTCTAAATTCACAAAAAAAAAAAAAGGTTGTTGTGAGGGTTAAGTGAAATAACTAACATGTTTGATCAGTTTTCTCCCATGTAGCCTTGGATAAATTAGTTTCTTTTCTAGGTCCTTGGTTTCCTACAAAATTAGGAGAACCAGTTGTTCCATACAGCGTTGATTTTACATATATATAATTTGGAGGGGGGTAGATGATAAATGTATCAAAACCAATACTGCTCACTTCCAATAGCAAGTATACAGACAAGGAATTATGTGGCTGGGTCAAAATCTAGTCTACTGTATGCTATTATGGTTTTTGTTTCTAAATTCACAAATGAGAAGGAGAAAGAACGAAATTAGTGGCATTTTCTAGGCAATAGGAAGGAGCTCATCCTCTAGTGGATTGGTGGAACCTCACTTCAAGTTACATTTCAAATGGTGCATTGCACCTGCTCATTTATCAAGCTGCCAAGGGCTTGGCTTTGCTGCCTTGCTTTTTTCTTTTAAGATTCACATCTTTGCAGTGCCTTGAGTTGCTCAGTCTCCTAATGAAAATAACATATTAAATCTTGCTTAAATAAAAATAGCTCGTAATGTATCAAGGTGTAGAATGATGCCAAAGGTGAGATTTTCAGAGCTACATAGGACAGTAGTTTCCAAATATTACACACAAGTGCATGGCTTTCCTTTTATCACTAATCAATGTTATTTTGTATTTGAATTGATTCTATTATGTCATAAAATAAAAGACAATTATGCAGCAGAGTATACTTCTCCCTGGGGAGATATTAGGATATGTATTCTTTGTTTGGTGCACTACAGGGTAAAAGGGAAGTCGGCTTTAAACCTGTGGGACTCCCTAGGCAGCTGTTGCATCTCTGCTTTCCTCCTGTGCTCAGCACAGTGCTATATCATTGGAAATTACTAACCTCCATAGGATACGGTGTGGAAGATGCTAACACTGGTTCAAGGACAGGGTAAGAGAAGGGAAGTAAAAAGGAAGGAAGTGGGAAAATATAGCAAACATGTGATTAACAGCTGTTTTCTATAGCAAGCCTTCATCAGGGATTTGCAGCTGTGCCATTGTGCTTCAATTCTGCAGATTGCACAGGGCTAAATTGGAAGACGTGTGGAACAGGAAGATATGTGGGAAAAGGTTAAAGGAAGTCCCAAATCCATGGCAACAATATGAGGTGAATGCCCTCATTCCTTACGTACTCCTCATCTTCAGCCCCCACCCCCATGGGAGAGGGAGATAAATGTTTAAGGGGGAAAGTCCTCTTGCCAACAGGATATTTGTTCTGGGTTGCCATTATTGTTTTTCCTTTTACTGAGGAAGGAGAGCAAGGGGAAAGCCTGATGGAACACCTACCATCCCTGTCCCTCTCTTCGGATAAAATCAACATATCATAAACCTTTACAAAATGATTTTGAAAGAGCTACCTGTGATGCCTCAAATTATAGAAGCTAAGAAGGCCTTGGGGTGTAAAACTGCATCTCCCCAATTAATAGATCATGGGACTCTCCAAGTTCGGGTCTGAATGCCCAGCTACAAGGATTTTAGTGACCTTCCAAATAAATTGGTGGGTTCTGAAAACATTTTATTTAAATTATATCCTAGTTCTCAAACGGCCACAATGAAGGGGTCAAATGGAAAGTGGGGACAATGCAGACGTTGTCTTCCCACATGTGCTAGGAGGAGGGTCTTTCCTCTGAAGGAGCCCTTCGATTTAGTGACATGCCCAGGTGAAACATCCTATAGGGTCCTGCCTCTGTGTTCCTTCCTCCACGTGCTCCACAGGGTTTAGCAATCAACGTCCAAATTAAACAGTCTCCCACCACTTCTGTGAAACACACAAATCTCTCTTAGGAGACCTCTGTAACACACAGCGTGATGAGAATCACTTACACAGGGCAGATAACAGAGGGGAGTTTACAAGGTCAGGCACTCCCTGGCGGTCCTGAAAGGGTGGGAGGTGCTGAGGTCAGGGTTAAATGACACTGTGAAATGAAGCTTCTTGCCTTCTTCCTTCATCTCTAAGGAGCCTTCAGGGAGTCTCCCTGTCTGGAAGCCTGCCCTTTAGGTGCTACCGAGTGACCAGGGACAGCATTTCAAAGCCCCCCAACTAAAGCAGTCCATTTAAGAAAGCCAGAAAAGCCTGACCAACGACCAGAAATGTCCCAAATGGCTTGTCTCCTTTCTCTTCTGGCAGCCTCATCAATGTCCCCTTCTCTCCCCTTCGTGGGTTTTTTTAAGTGCAGTTTCCCTAGGATAATTAAGATGCACCATGGGAATACTGATCCTGGGGTAGAGGTAGAAGATCCAACCCGAGGCTGCAGTGGGCAGTCTTAGCATTTCATGTCCCCACTTCACCTATCGGTTTGTAGCCCAGTGACTCCCAAAAGGTAACCTGGGATATTAGCGGTCAGGTGCGCATGCCTTCTACTCGTCCTCCGGGATCTCAGGGCGCGTGGCCTCTGGGCGAAATGAAGACTCCGCGGCACCGCAACCTTAGGCGGATAAGCAGACTCGACCACAGCAAAAACCGCCACGCCGAGCTCGCCGCCTCGGCCGCCTGCAGGGCTCTGCCCACCTTTCCTCATTGTGTCTGCAGGGCTGCGGGACTGAGCCGCGCGCGCCGCCGCACCCGCGCCAATGCGCGAGCCGCAGGCGCGGGGATCCGGGGAGGCTAGAAGCCGCAGG